>NC_054498.1:992908-1235408 GCF_017639515.1 Carcharodon carcharias
GTGAGAGTCAGCACCTACAAGAACTGTCCCCCAGTGAGAGTCAGCACCTTCAGGAACTGTCCCCCAGTGAGATTCAGCACCTTCAGGAACTGTCCCCCAGTGTGGTGAGTGTGAGCACCTTCAGGAACTGTCCCCCAGTGAGGTGAGTGTCAGCACTTTCAGGAACTGTTCCCCAATGAGTGTCAGCACCTTCGGGAAATGTTCCCCAGTGAGGGTCAGCACCTTCAGGAACTGTCCCCCCCAGTGAGAGTCAGCACCTTCAGGATCTGACCCCAGTGAGAGTAAGCACCTTCAGGATCTGTACCCTCAGTGAGAGTCAGCACATTCAGGATACGTCCCCCAGTGAGGGTCAGCACCTTCAGGAACTGTCCCCCAGTGAGAGTCAGCACCTTCAGGAACAGTCCCCCAGTGAGAGTCAGCACCTACAAGAACTGTCCCCCAGTGTGAGTCAGCACCTTCAGGAACTGTCCCCCAGTGAAAGCACCTTCAGGAACTCTCCCTCCAGTGAGTGTCAGCACCTTCAGGAACTGTCCCCCAGTGAGAGTCAGTCCCTTCAGGAACTGTCCCCCATTGAGAGTCAGCACCTTCAGGAACTGTCCCCCAGTGAAAGCACCTTCAGGAACTGTCCCTCCGGTAAGAGTCAACACCTTCAGGAACTTTCCCCCAGTGAGTGTCAGCACCTTCAGGATCTGTCCCCTAGTGATAGTCAGCACCTTCAGGAACTGGCCCCAAGTGAGAGTCAGCACCTTCAGGATTTGCCCCCCAGTGAGAGTCAGCAACTTCAGGAACTGTCCCACAGTGAGAGGCTGCACCCTTCAGGAACTGTCCCCCAGTGAGAGTCAGCACCTTCAGGAACTGACTCCCAGTGAGAGTCAGCACCTTCAGGAACTGTCCCCCAGTGAGAGTCAGCACCTTCAGGATCTGCCCCCCAGTGAGAGTCAGCACCTTCAGGAACAGTCCCCCCGTGAGAGTCAGCACCTGCAGAAACTGTCCCCCAGTGTGAGTCAGCACCTTCAGGATCTGTCCCCCAGTGAAAGCAGCTTCAGGAACTCTCCCTCCACTGAGATTCAGCACCTTCAGGAACTGTCCCCCAGTGAGAGTCAGCACCTTCAGGAACTGTCCCCCAGTGAGAGTCAGCACCTTCAGGAACTGTCCCCCAGTGAAAGCACCTTCAGGAACTGTCCCTCTGGTAAGAGTCAACACCTTCAGGAACTGTCCCCCAGTGAGTGTCAGCGCCTTCAGGAACTGTCCCCCAGTGAGAGTCAGCACCTTCAGGAACTGTCTCCAAGTGAGTGTCAGCACCTTCAGGAACTGTCCCCCTTGAGGTGAGTGTCAGAGACTTCAGGAACTGTCCCCCAGTGAGAGTCAGCACCTTCAGGAACTGTCCCCCAGTGAGATTCAGCACCTTCAGGAACTGTCCCCCAGTGTGGTGAGTGTGAGCACCTTCAGGAACTGTCCCCCAGTGAGGTGAGTGTCAGCACTTTCAGGAACTGTTCCCCAATGAGTGTCAGCACCTTCGGGAAATGTTCCCCAGTGAGGGTCAGCACCTTCAGGAACTGTCCCCCATTGAGAGTCAGCACCTTCAGGAACTGTCCCCCAGTGAAAGCACCTTCAGGAACTGTCCCTCCGGTAAGAGTCAACACCTTCAGGAACTTTCCCCCAGTGAGTGTCAGCACCTTCAGGAACTGTCCCCCAGTGAGAGTCAGCATCTTCAGGAACTGTCCCCCAGTGAGTGTCAGCACCTTCAGGAACTGTCCCCCAGTGAGGTGAGTGTCAGCCCCTTCAGGAACTGTCCCCCAGTGAGAGTCAGCACCTTCAGGAACTGTCCCCCAGTGAGAGTCAGCACCTTCAGGAACTGTCCCCCATTGAGAGTCAGCACTTTCTGGAACTGTCGCCCAGTGAGAGTGCGCAGCTTCAGGAACTTTCCCCCAGTGAAAGCACCTTCAGGAAATGTCCCCCAGGTAAAAGTCAGCATCTTCAGGAACTGTCCCCCAGTGAGGGTCAGCACCTTCAGGAACTGACTCCCAGTGAGACTCAGCACCTTCAGGAACTGTCCCCCAGTGAGAGTCAGCACCTTCAGGAACTGTCCCCCAGTGAATGTCAGCACCTTCAGGAACTGTCCCCCAGTTAGTGTCAGCACCTTCAGGAACTGTCCCCCAGTGAGTGTCAGCACCTTCAGGAACTGTCCCCCAGTGAGAGTCAGCACCTTCAGGAACTGTCCCCCAGTGAATGTCAGCACCTTCAGGAACTGTCCCCCAGTGAATGTCAGCACCTTCAGGAACTGTCCCCCAGTTAGTGTCAGCACCTTCAGGAACTGTCCCCCAGTGAGAGTCAGCACTTTCAGGAACTGTCCCCCCCAGTGAGAGTCAGCACCTTCAGGATCTGACCCCAGTGAGTGTCAGCACCTTCAGCATCTGTACCCCCATTGAGAGTCAGCACCTTCAGGAACTATCCCCCAGGGAGAGGCATTACATTCAGGTACTGTCCCCCACTGACAGTCAGCACCTTCAGGTACTGTCCCCCAGTGAGACTCAGCACCTGCAGGATACGTCCCCCAGTGAGGGTCAGCACCTTCAGGAACTGTCCCCCAGTGAGAGTCAGCACTTTCCGGAAATGTCCCCCAGTGAGGGTCAGCACCTTCAGGAACTGTCCCCCAGTGAGAGTCGGCACCTTCAGGAGCAGTACCCCAGTGAGAGTCAGCACATGCAGGAACTGTCCCCCAATGAGAGTCGGCACCTTCAGGAACTGTTCCCCAGTGTGAGTCAACACCTTCAGGAACTGTCCCCCAGTGAAAGCACCTTAAGGAACTCTCCCTCCAGTGAGATTCAGCACCTTCAGGAACTGTCCCCCAGTGAGAGTCAGCACCTTCAGGAACTGTCCCCCAGTGCGAGTCAGCACCTTCAGGAACTGTCCCCCAGTGAAAGCACCTTCAGGAACTGTCCCTCCGGTAAGAGTCAGCATCTTCAGGAACTGTCCCCCAGTGAGTGTCAGCACCTTCAGGAACTGTCCCCCAGTGAGAGTCAGCACCTTCAGGAACTGTGGCCCAGTGAGTGTCAGCACCTTCAGGAACTGTCCGCCAGTGAGGTGCGTGTCAGCAACTTCAGGAACTGTCCCCAAGTGAGAGTCAGCACCTTCAGGAACTGTCCCCCAATGTGGTGAGTGTGAACACCTTCAGGAACTGTCCCCCAGTGAGGTGAGTGTCAGCACTTTCAGGAACTGTTCCCCAGTGAGTGTCAGCAGCTTCAGCAACTGTCCCCCAGTGAGAGTCAGCCCCTTCAGGAACTGTCCCCCAGTGAGGTGAGTGTCAGCACCTTCAGGAACTGGCTCCCAGTGAGGTGAGTGTCAGCACTTTCAGGAACTGTCCCCCAGTGAGTGTCAGCACCTTCAGCAACAGTCCCACAGTGAGAGTCAGCACCTTCAGAATCTGCCCCCCAGTGAGAGTCAACACCATAAGGATCTGTCCCCCAGTGAGAGTCAGCACCTTCAGGAACTGTCCCCCAGTGAGATTCAGCACCTTCAGGAACTGTCCCCCAGTGTGGTGAGTGTGAGCACCTTCAGGAACTGTCCCCCAGTGAGGTGAGTGTCAGCACTTTCAGGAACTGTTCCCCAATGAGTGTCAGCACCTTCGGGAAATGTTCCCCAGTGAGGGTCAGCACCTTCAGGAACTGTCCCCCCCAGTGAGAGTCAGCACCTTCAGGATCTGACCCCAGTGAGAGTAAGCACCTTCAGGATCTGTACCCTCAGTGAGAGTCAGCACATTCAGGATACGTCCCCCAGTGAGGGTCAGCACCTTCAGGAACTGTCCCCCAGTGAGAGTCAGCACCTTCAGGAACAGTCCCCCAGTGAGAGTCAGCACCTACAAGAACTGTCCCCCAGTGAGTCAGCACCTTCAGGAACTGTCCCCCAGTGAAAGCACCTTCAGGAACTCTCCCTCCAGTGAGTGTCAGCACCTTCAGGAACTGTCCCCCAGTGAGAGTCAGCACCTTCAGGAACTGTCCCCCAGTGAGAGTCAGCATCTTCAGGAACTGTCCCCCAGTGAGTGTCAGCACCTTCAGGAACTGTCCCCCAGTGAGTGAGTGTCAGCCCCTTCAGGAACTGTCCCCCAGTGAGAGTCAGCACCTTCAGGAACTGTCCCCCAGTGAGAGTCAGCACCTTCAGGAACTGTCCCCCATTGAGAGTCAGCACTTTCTGGAACTGTCGCCCAGTGAGAGTGCGCAGCTTCAGGAACTTTCCCCCAGTGAAAGCACCTTCAGGAAATGTCCCCCAGGTAAAAGTCAGCATCTTCAGGAACTGTCCCCCAGTGAGGGTCAGCACCTTCAGGAACTGACTCCCAGTGAGACTCAGCACCTTCAGGAACTGTCCCCCAGTGAGAGTCAGCACCTTCAGGAACTGTCCCCCAGTGAATGTCAGCACCTTCAGGAACTGTCCCCCAGTTAGTGTCAGCACCTTCAGGAACTGTCCCCCAGTGAGTGTCAGCACCTTCAGGAACTGTCCCCCAGTGAGAGTCAGCACCTTCAGGAACTGTCCCCCAGTGAATGTCAGCACCTTCAGGAACTGTCCCCCAGTGAATGTCAGCACCTTCAGGAACTGTCCCCCAGTTAGTGTCAGCACCTTCAGGAACTGTCCCCCAGTGAGAGTCAGCACCTTCAGGAACTGTCCCCCCAGTGAGAGTCAGCACCTTCAGGAACTGTCCCCCAGTGAGAGTCAGCACCTTCAGGAACTGTCCCCCAGTGAGAGTCAGCACCTTCAGGAACTGTCCCCCAGTGAGAGTCAGCACCTTCAGGAACTGTCCCCCAGTGAGAGTCAGCACCTTCAGGAACTGTCCCCCAGTGAGAGTCAGCACCTTCAGGAACTGTCCCCCAGTGAGAGTCAGCACCTTCAGGAACTGTCCCCCAGTGAGAGTCAGCACCTTCAGGAACTGTCCCCCAGTGAGAGTCAGCACCTTCAGGAACTGTCCCCCAGTGAGAGTCAGCACCTTCAGGAACTGTCCCCCAGTGAGAGTCAGCACCTTCAGGAACTGTCCCCCAGTGAGAGTCAGCACCTTCAGGAACTGTCCCCCAGTGAGAGTCAGCACCTTCAGGAACTGTCCCCCAGTGAGAGTCAGCACCTTCAGGAACTGTCCCCCAGTGAGAGTCAGCACCTTCAGGAACTGTCCCCCAGTGAGAGTCAGCACCTTCAGGAACTGTCCCCCAGTGAGAGTCAGCACCTTCAGGAACTGTCCCCCAGTGAGAGTCAGCACCTTCAGGAACTGTCCCCCAGTGAGAGTCAGCACCTTCAGGAACTGTCCCCCAGTGAGAGTCAGCACATTCAGGAACTGTCCCCCAGTGAGAGCACCTTCTGGAACTGTCCCCTCAGTGAGAGTCAGCACCTTCAGGAACTGTCCCCCCAGTGAGAGTCAGCACCTTCAGGAACTGTCCCCCAATGATAGTCAGCACCTTCAGGAACTGTCCCCCAGTGAGAGTCAGCACCTTCAGGAACTGTCCCCCAGTGAGAGTCAGCACCTTCAGGAACTGTCCCCCAGTGAGAGTCAGCACCTTCAGGAACTGTCCCCCAGTGAGAGTCAGCACCTTCAGGAACTGTCCCCCAGTGAGAGTCAGCACCTTCAGGAACTGCCCCCCAGTGAGAGTCAGCACCTTCAGGAACTGTCCCCCAGTGAGAGTCAGCACCTTCAGGAACTGTCCCCCAGTGAGAGTCAGCACCTTCAGGAACTGTCCCCCAGTGAGAGTCAGCACCTTCAGGAACTGTCCCCCAGTGAGAGTCAGCACCTTCAGGAACTGTCCCCCAGTGAGAGTCAGCACCTTCAGGAACTGTCCCCCAGTGAGAGTCAGCACCTTCAGGAACTGTCCCCCAGTGAGAGTCAGCACCTTCAGGAACTGTCCCCCAGTGAGAGTCAGCACCTTCAGGAACTGTCCCCCAGTGAGAGTCAGCACCTTCAGGAACTGTCCCCCAGTGAGAGTCAGCACCTTCAGGAACTGTCCCCCAGTGAGAGTCAGCACCTTCAGGAACTGTCCCCCAGTGAGAGTCAGCACCTTCAGGAACTGTCCCCCAGTGAGAGTCAGCACCTTCAGGAACTGTCCCCCAGTGAGAGTCAGCACCTTCAGGAACTGTCCCCCAGTGAGAGTCAGCACCTTCAGGAACTGCCCCCCAGTGAGAGTCAGCACCTTCAGGAACTGTCCCCCAGTGAGAGTCAGCACCTTCAGGAACTGTCCCCCAGTGAGAGTCAGCACCTTCAGGAACTGTCCCCCAGTGAGAGTCAGCACCTTCAGGAACTGTCCCCCAGTGAGAGTCAGCACCTTCAGGAACTGTCCCCCAGTGAGAGTCAGCACCTTCAGGAACTGTCCCCCCAGTGAGAGTCAGCACCTTCAGGAACTGTCCCCCAGTGAGAGTCAGCACCTTCAGGAACTGTCCCCCAGTGAGAGTCAGCACCTTCAGGAACTGACCCCAGTGAGAGTCAGCACCTTCAGGAACTGTCCCCCAGTGAGAGTCAGCACCTTCAGGAACTGTCCCCCAGTGAGAGTCAGCACCTTCAGGAACTGTCCCCCAGTGAGAGTCAGCACCTTCAGGAACTGTCCCCCAGTGAGAGTCAGCACCTTCAGGAACTGTCCCCCAGAGAGAGTCAGCACCTTCAGGAACTGTCCCCCCAGTGAGAGTCAGCACCTTCAGGAACTGTCCCCCAGTGAGAGTCAGCACCTTCAGGAACTGTCCCCCAGTGAGAGTCAGCACCTTCAGGAACTGTCCCCCAGTGAGACAGCACCTTCAGGAACTGTCCCCCAGTGAGAGTCAGCACCTTCAGGAACTGTCCCCCAGTGAGAGTCAGCACCTTCAGGAACTGTCCCCCAGTGAGAGTCAGCACCTTCAGGAACTGTCCCCCAGTGAGAGTCAGCACCTTCAGGAACTGTCCCCCAGTGAGAGTCAGCACCTTCAGGAACTGTCCCCCAGTGAGAGTCAGCACCTTCAGGAGCTGTCCCCCAGTGAGAGTCAGCACCTTCAGGAACTGTCCCCCAGTGAGAGTCAGCACCTTCAGGAACTGTCCCCCAGTGAGAGTCAGCACCTTCAGGAACTGCTCCTCAGTGAGAGTCAGCACCTTCAGGAACTGTCCCCCAGTGAGAGTCAGCACCTTCAAGATCTGTCCCCCAGTGAGAGTCAGCACCTTCAGGAACTGCCCCCCCAGTGAGAGTCAGCACCTTCAGGAACTGTCCCCCAGTGAGAGTCAGCACCTTCAGGAACTGTCCCCCAGTGAGAGTCAGCACCTTCAGGAACTGTCCCCCAGTGAGAGTCAGCACCTTCAGGAACTGTCCCCCAGTGAGAGTCATCACCTTCAGGAACTGTCCCCCAGTGAGAGTCAGCACCTTCAGGAACTGTCCCCCCAGTGAGAGTCAGCACCTTCAGGAACTGTCCCCCAGTGAGAGTCAGCACCTTCAGGAACTGTCCCCCAGTGAGAGTCAGCACCTTCAGGAACTGTCCCCCAGTGAGAGTCAGCACCTTCAGGAACTGTCCCCCCAGTGAGTGTCAGCACCTTCAGGAACTGTCTCCCAGTGAGAGTCAGCACCTTCAGGAACTGACCCCCAGACAGAGCAACTTCAGGAACTGTCACCCCAGTGAGAGTCAGCACCTTCAGGAACTGTCCCCCAGTGAGAGTCAGCACCTTCAGGAACTGCCCCCCAGTGAGAGTCAGCACCTTCAGGAACTGTCCCCCCAGTGAGAGTCAGCACCTTCAGGAACTGTCCCCCAGTGAGAGTCAGCACCTTCAGGAACTGTCCCCCAGTGAGAGTCAGCACCTTCAGGAACTGTCCCCCAGTGAGAGTCAGCACCTTCAGGAACTGCCCCCCAGTGAGAGTCAGCACCTTCAGGAACTGTCCCCCAGTGAGAGTCAGCACCTTCAGGAACTGTCCCCCAGTGAGAGTCAGCACCTTCAGGAACTGTCCCCCAGTGAGAGTCAGCACCTTCAGGAACTGTCCCCCAGTGAGAGTCAGCACCTTCAGGAACTGTCCCCCAGTGAGAGTCAGCACCTTCAGGAACTGTCCCCCAGTGAGAGTCAGCACCTTCAGGAACTGTCCCCCAGTGAGAGTCAGCACCTTCAGGAACTGTCCCCCAGTGAGAGTCAGCACCTTCAGGAACTGTCCCCCAGTGAGAGTCAGCACCTTCAGGAACTGTCCCCCAGTGAGAGTCAGCACCTTCAGGAACTGTCCCCCAGTGAGAGTCAGCACCTTCAGGAACTGTCCCCCAGTGAGAGTCAGCACCTTCAGGAACTGTCCCCCAGTGAGAGTCAGCACCTTCAGGAACTGTCCCCCAGTGAGAGTCAGCACCTTCAGGAACTGTCCCCCAGTGAGAGTCAGCACCTTCAGGAACTGTCCCCCAGTGAGAGTCAGCACCTTCAGGAACTGTCCCCCAGTGAGAGTCAGCACCTTCAGGAACTGTCCCCCAGTGAGAGTCAGCACCTTCAGGAACTGTCCCCCAGTGAGAGTCAGCACCTTCAGGAACTGTCCCCCAGTGAGAGTCAGCACCTTCAGGAACTTTCACCCAGTGAGAGTCAGCACCTTCAGGAACTGTCCCCCAGTGAGAGTCAGCACCTTCAGGAACTGTCCCCCAGTGAGAGTCAGAACCTTCAGGAACTGTTCCCCAGTGAGAGTCAGCACCTTCAGGAACTGTCCCCCAGTGAGAGTCAGCACCTTCAGGAACTGTCCCCCCAGTGAGAGTCAGCACCTTCAGGAACTGTCCCCCAGTGAGAGTCAGCACCTTCAGGAACTGTCCCCCAGTGAGAGTCAGCACCTTCAGGAACTGTCCCCCAGTGAGAGTCAGCACCTTCAGGAACTGTCCCCCAGTGAGAGTCAGCACCTTCAGGAACTGTCCCCCAGTGAGAGTCAGCACTTCAGGAACTGTCCCCCAGTGAGAGTCAGCATCTTCAGGAACTGTCCCCCAGTGAGAGTCAGCACCTTCAGGAACTGTCCCCCAGTGAGAGTCAGCACCTTCAGGAACTGTCCCCCAGTGAGAGTCAGCACCTTCAGGAACTGTCCCCCAGTGAGAGTCAGCACCTTCAGGAACTGTCCCCCAGTGAGAGTCAGCACCTTCAGGAACTGTCCCCCAGTGAGAGTCAGCACCTTCAGGAACTGTCCCCCAGTGAGAGTCAGCACCTTCAGGAACTGTCCCCCAGTGAGAGTCAGCACCTTCAGGAACTGTCCCCCAGTGAGAGTCAGCACCTTCAGGAACTGCCCCCCAGTGAGAGTCAGCACCTTCAGGAACTGCCCCCAGTGAGAGTCAGCACCTTCAGGAACTGTCCCCCAGTGAGAGTCAGCACCTTCAGGAACTGTCCCCCAGTGAGAGTCAGCACCTTCAGGAACTGTCCCCCAGTGAGAGTCAGCACCTTCAGGAACTGTCCCCCAGTGAGAGTCAGCACCTTCAGGAACTGTCCCCCAGTGAGAGTCAGCACCTTCAGGAACTGTCCCCCAGTGAGAGTCAGCACCTTCAGGAACTGTCCCCCAGTGAGAGTCAGCACCTTCAGGAACTGTCCCCCAGTGAGAGTCAGCACCTTCAGGAACTGTCCCCCAGTGAGAGTCAGCACCTTCAGGAACTGTCCCCCAGTGAGAGTCAGCACCTTCAGGAACTGTCCCCCAGTGAGAGTCAGCACCTTCAGGAACTGTCCCCCAGTGAGAGTCAGCACCTTCAGGAACTGTCCCCCAGTGAGAGTCAGCACCTTCAGGAACTGTACCAATGTGAGAGTCAGCACCTTCAGGAACTGTCCCCCCAGTGAGAGTCAGCACCTTCAGGAACTGTCCCCCCAGTGAGAGTCAGCACCTTCAGGAACTGTCCGCCAATGAGAGTCAGCACCTTCAGGAACTGTCCCCCAGTGAGAGTCAGCACCTTCAGGAACTGTCCCCCAGTGAGAGTCAGCACCTTCAGGAACTGTCCTCCAGTGAGAGTCAGCACCTTCAGGAACTGTCCCCCAGTGAGAGTCAGCACCTTCAGGAACTGTCCCCCAGTGAGAGTCAGCACCTTCAGGAACTGTCCCCCAGTGAGAGTCAGCACCTTCAGGAACTGTCCCCCAGTGAGAGTCAGCACCTTCAGGAACTGTCCCCCAGTGAGAGTCAGCACCTTCAGGAACTGTCCCCCAGTGAGAGTCAGCACCTTCAGGAACTGTCCCCCAGTGAGAGTCAGCAC
Source organism: Carcharodon carcharias (assembly GCF_017639515.1). Classification (NCBI taxonomy): domain Eukaryota; kingdom Metazoa; phylum Chordata; class Chondrichthyes; order Lamniformes; family Lamnidae; genus Carcharodon; species Carcharodon carcharias. The sequence continues at coordinate 1,003,064 of NC_054498.1, forward strand.
CTTCAGGAACTGTCCCCCAGTGAGAGTCAGCACCTTCAGGAACTGTCCCCCAGTGAGAGTCAGCACCTTCAGGAACTGTCCCCCAGTGAGAGTCAGCACCTTCAGGAACTGTCCCCCAGTGAGAGTCAGCACCTTCAGGAACTGTCCCCCAGTGAGAGTCAGCACCTTCAGGAACTGTCCCCCAGTGAGAGTCAGCACCTTCAGGAACTGTCCCCCAGTGAGAGTCAGCACCTTCAGGAACTGTCCCCCAGTGAGAGTCAGCACCTTCAGGAACTGTCCCCCAGTGAGAGTCAGCACCTTCAGGAACTGTCCCCCAGTGAGAGTCAGCACCTTCAGGAACTGTCCCCCAGTGAGAGTCAGCACCTTCAGGAACTGTCCCCCAGTGAGAGTCAGCACCTTCAGGAACTGTCCCCCAGTGAGAGTCAGCACCTTCAGGAACTGTCCCCCAGTGAGAGTCAGCACCTTCAGGAACTGTCCCCCAGTGAGAGTCAGCACCTTCAGGAACTGTCCCCCAGTGAGAGTCAGCACCTTCAGGAACTGTCCCCCAGTGAGAGTCAGCACCTTCAGGAACTGTCCCCCAGTGAGAGTCAGCACCTTCAGGAACTGTCCCCCAGTGAGAGTCAGCACCTTCAGGAACTGTCCCCCAGTGAGAGTCAGCACCTTCAGGAACTGTCCCCCAGTGAGAGTCAGCACCTTCAGGAACTGTCCCCCAGTGAGAGTCAGCACCTTCAGGAACTGTCCCCCAGTGAGAGTCAGCACCTTCAGGAACTGTCCCCCAGTGAGAGTCAGCACCTTCAGGAACTGTCCCCCAGTGAGAGTCAGCACCTTCAGGAACTGTCCCCCAGTGAGAGTCAGCACCTTCAGGAACTGTCCCCCAGTGAGAGTCAGCACCTTCAGGAACTGTCCCCCAGTGAGAGTCAGCACCTTCAGGAACTGTCCCCCAGTGAGAGTCAGCACCTTCAGGAACTGTCCCCCAGTGAGAGTCAGCACCTTCAGGAACTGTCCCCCAGTGAGAGTCAGCACCTTCAGGAACTGTCCCCCAGTGAGAGTCAGCACCTTCAGGAACTGTCCCCCAGTGAGAGTCAGCACCTTCAGGAACTGTCCCCCAGTGAGAGTCAGCACCTTCAGGAACTGTCCCCCAGTGAGAGTCAGCACCTTCAGGAACTGTCCCCCAGTGAGAGTCAGCACCTTCAGGAACTGTCCCCCCAGTGAGAGTCAGCACCTTCAGGAACTGTTCCCCCAGTGAGAGTCAGCACCTTCAGGAACTGTCCCCCAGTGAGAGTCAGCACCTTCAGGAACAGCCCCCCAGTGAGAGTCAGCACCTTCAGGAACTGTCCCCCAGTGAGAGTCAGCACCTTCAGGAACTGTCCCCCAGTGAGAGTCAGCACCTTCAGGAACTGTCCCCCAGTGAGAGTCAGCACCTTCAGGAACTGTCCCCCAGTGAGAGTCAGCACCTTCAGGAACTGTCCCCCAGTGAGAGTCAGCACCTTCAGGAACTGTCCCCCAGTGAGAGTCAGCACCTTCAGGAACTGTCCCCCAGTGAGAGTCAGCACCTTCAGGAACTGTCCCCCAGTGAGAGTCAGCACCTTCAGGAACTGTCCCCCAGTGAGAGTCAGCACCTTCAGGAACTGTCCCCCAGTGAGAGTCAGCACCTTCAGGAACTGTCCCCCAGTGAGAGTCAGCACCTTCAGGAACTGTCCCCCAGTGAGAGTCAGCACCTTCAGGAACTGCCCCCCAGTGAGAGTCAGCACCTTCAGGAACTGTCCCCCAGTGAGAGTCAGCACCTTCAGGAACTGTCCCCCAGTGAGAGTCAGCACCTTCAGGAACTGTGCCCCAGTGAGAGTCAGCACCTTCAGGAACTGTCCCCCAGTGAGAGTCAGCACCTTCAGGAACTGTCCCCCAGTGAGAGTCAGCACCTTCAGGAACTGTCCCCCAGTGAGAGTCAGCACCTTCAGGAACTGTGCCCCAATGAGAGTCAGCACCTTCAGGAACTGTCCTCCAGTGAGTGTCAGCACCTTCAGGAAAAGTTCCCCAGTGAGAGTAAGCACCTTCAGGAACTGTCCCCCAGTGAGAGTCAGCACCTTCAGGATCTGACCCCCAGTGAGAGTAAGCACCTTCAGGATCTGTACCCTCAGTGAGAGTCAGCACCTTCAGGATACTGTCCCCCAGTGAGGGTCAGCACCTTCAGGAACTGTCCCCCAGTGAGAGTCAGCACCTTCAGGAACTGTCCCCCAGTGAGAGTCAGCACCTACAAGAACTGTCCCCCAGTGTGTGTCAGCACCTTCAGGAACTGTCCCCCAGTGAAAGCACCTTCAGGAACTCTCCCTCCAGTGAGTGTCAGCACCTTCAGGAACTGTCCCCCAGTGAGAGTCAGTCCCTTCAGGAACTGTCCCCCATTGAGAGTCAGCACCTTCAGGAACTGTCCCCCAGTGAAAGCACCTTCAGGAACTGTCCCTCCGGTAAGAGTCAACACCTTCAGGAACTTTCCCCCAGTGAGTGTCAGCACCTTCAGGAACTGTCCCCCAGTGAGTGTCAGCACCTTCAGGAACTGTCCCCCAGTGAGAGTCAGCATCTTCAGGAACTGTCCCCCAGTGAGTGTCAGCACCTTCAGGAACTGTCCCCCAGTGAGGTGAGTGTCAGCACCTTCAGGAACTGTCCCCCAGTGAGAGTCAGCACCTTCAGGAACTGTCCCCCAGTGAGAGTCAGCACCTTCAGGAACTGTCCCCCATTGAGAGTCAGCACTTTCTGGAACTGTCGCCCAGTGAGAGTGCGCAGCTTCAGGAACTTTCCCCCAGTGAAAGCACCTTCAGGAAATGTCCCCCAGGTAAAAGTCAGCATCTTCAGGAACTGTCCCCCAGTGAGGGTCAGCACCTTCAGGAACTGACTCCCAGTGAGACTCAGCACCTTCAGGAACTGTCCCCCAGTGAGAGTCAGCACCTTCAGGAACTGTCCCCCAGTGAATGTCAGCACCTTCAGGAACTGTCCCCCAGTTAGTGTCAGCACCTTCAGGAACTGTCCCCCAGTGAGTGTCAGCACCTTCAGGAACTGTCCCCCAGTGAGAGTCAGCACCTTCAGGAACTGTCCCCCAGTGAATGTCAGCACCTTCAGGAACTGTCCCCCAGTGAATGTCAGCACCTTCAGGAACTGTCCCCCAGTTAGTGTCAGCACCTTCAGGAACTGTCCCCCAGTGAGAGTCAGCACTTTCAGGAACTGTCCCCCCCAGTGAGAGTCAGCACCTTCAGGATCTGACCCCAGTGAGTGTCAGCACCTTCAGCATCTGTACCCCCATTGAGAGTCAGCACCTTCAGGAACTATCCCCCAGGGAGAGGCATTACATTCAGGTACTGTCCCCCACTGACAGTCAGCACCTTCAGGTACTGTCCCCCAGTGAGACTCAGCACCTGCAGGATACGTCCCCCAGTGAGGGTCAGCACCTTCAGGAACTGTCCCCCAGTGAGAGTCAGCACCTTCCGGAAATGTCCCCCAGTGAGGGTCAGCACCTTCAGGAACTGTCCCCCAGTGAGAGTCGGCACCTTCAGGAGCAGTACCCCAGTGAGAGTCAGCACATGCAGGAACTGTCCCCCAATGAGAGTCGGCACCTTCAGGAACTGTTCCCCAGTGTGAGTCAACACCTTCAGGAACTGTCCCCCAGTGAAAGCACCTTAAGGAACTCTCCCTCCAGTGAGATTCAGCACCTTCAGGAACTGTCCCCCAGTGAGAGTCAGCACCTTCAGGAACTGTCCCCCAGTGCGAGTCAGCACCTTCAGGAACTGTCCCCCAGTGAAAGCACCTTCAGGAACTGTCCCTCCGGTAAGAGTCAGCATCTTCAGGAACTGTCCCCCAGTGAGTGTCAGCACCTTCAGGAACTGTCCCCCAGTGAGAGTCAGCACCTTCAGGAACTGTGGCCCAGTGAGTGTCAGCACCTTCAGGAACTGTCCGCCAGTGAGGTGCGTGTCAGCAACTTCAGGAACTGTCCCCAAGTGAGAGTCAGCACCTTCAGGAACTGTCCCCCAGTGAGAGTCAGCACCTTCAGGAACTGTCCCCCAGTGAGTGTCAGCACCTTCAGGAACTGTTCCCCAGTGAGTGTCAGCACCTTCAGGAACTGTCCCCCAGTGAGAGTCAGCACCTTCAGGAACTGTCCCCCAGTGAGGTGAGTGTCAGCACCTTCAGGAACTGGCCCCCAGTGAGGGAGTGTCAGCACCTTCAGGAACTGTCCCCCAGTGAGTGTCAGCACCTTCAGCAACTGTCCCCCAGTGAGAGTCAGCACCATAAGGATTTGTCCCCCAGTGAGAGTCAGCACCTTCAGGAACTGTCCCCCAGTGAGAGTCAGCACCTTCAGGATCTGTCCCCCAGTGATAGTCAGCACCTTCAGGAACTGGCCCCAAGTGAGAGTCAGCACCTTCAGGAACTGCCCCCCAGTGAGAGTCAGCACCTTCAGGAACTATCCCCCAGTGAGAGTCAGCACCTTTAGGAACTGCGCCCCAGTGAGAGGACATTCAGGAACTGTCCCCCAGTGAGAGTCAGCACCTTCAGGATCTGTCCCCCAGTGAGAGTCAGCACCTTCAGGAACTGTCCCCCAGTGAGAGTCAGCACCTTCAGGAACTGTCCCCCAGTGAGAGTCAGCACCTTCAGGAACTGTCCCCCAGTGAGAGTCAGCACCTTCAGGAACTGTCCCCCAGTGAGAGTCAGCACCTTCAGGAACTGTCCCCCAGTGAGAGTCAGCACCTTCAGGAACTGTCCCCCAGTGAGAGTCAGCACCTTCAGGAACTGTCCCCCAGTGAGAGTCAGCACCTTCAGGAACTGTCCCCCAGTGAGAGTCAGCACCTTCAGGAACTGTCCCCCAGTGAGAGTCAGCACCTTCAGGAACTGTCCCCCAGTGAGAGTCAGCACCTTCAGGAACTGTCCCCCAGTGAGAGTCAGCACCTTCAGGAACTGTCCCCCAGTGAGAGTCAGCACCTTCAGGAACTGTCCCCCAGTGAGAGTCAGCACCTTCAGGAACTGTCCCCCAGTGAGAGTCAGCACCTTCAGGAACTGTCCCCCAGTGAGTGTCAGCACCTTCAGGAACTGTCCCCCAGTGAGAGTCAGCACCTTCAGGAACTGTCCCCCAGTGAGAGTCAGCACCTTCAGGAACTGTCCCCCAGTGAGAGTCAGCACCTTCAGGAACTGTCCCCCAGTGAGAGTCAGCACCTTCAGGAACTGTCGCCCAGTGAGAGTCAGCACCTTCAGGAACTGTCCCCCAGTGAGAGTCAGCACCTTCAGGAACTGTCACCCCAGTGAGAGTCAGCACCTTCAGGAACTGTCCCCCAATGGGTGTCAGCACCTTCAGGAACTGACCCCCAGTGAGAGTCAGCACCTTCAGGAACTGTCCCCCAGTGAGAGTCAGCACCTTCAGGAACTGTCTCCCAGTGAGTGTCAGCACCTTCAGGAACTGTCCCCCAGTTAGAGTCAGCACCTTCAGGAACTGTCCCCCAGTGAGTGTCAGCACCTTCAGGAACTGTCCCCCAGTGAGAGTCAGCACCTTCAGGAACAGTCCCCCAGTGAGAGTCAGCACCTGCAGGAACTGTCCCCCAGTGTGAGTCAGCACCTTCAGGATCTGTCCCCCAGTGAAAGCACCTTCAGGAACTCTCCCTCCACTGAGAGTCAGCACCTTCAGGAACTGTCCCCCAGTGAGAGTCAGCACCTTCAGGAACTGTCCCCCAGTGAGATTCAGCACCTTCAGGAACTGTCCCCCAGTGAAAGCACCTTCAGGAACTGTCCCTCCGGTAAGAGTCAACACCTTCAGGAACTGTCCCCCAGTGAGTGTCAGCGCCTTCAGGAACTGTCCCCCAGTGAGAGTCAGCACCTTCAGGAACTGTCTCCAAGTGAGTGTCAGCACCTTCAGGAACTGTCCCCCTTGAGGTGAGTGTCAGAAACTTCAGGAACGGTCCCCCAGTGAGATTCAGCACCTTCAGGAACTGTCCCCCAGTGAGGTGAGTGTCAGCACTTTCAGGAACTGTTCCCCAGTGAGTGTCAGCAGCTTCAGGAACTGTCCCCCAGTGAGAGTCAGCACCTTCAGGAACTGTCCCCCCAGTGAGAGTCAGCACCTTCAGGATCTGTCCCCCAGTGAGAGTCAGCACCTTCAGGATCTGTCCCCCAGTGAGAGTCAGCACCTTCAGGAACTGTCCCCCAGTGAGAGTCAGCACCTTCAGGAACTGTCCCCCAGTGAGAGTCAGCACCTTCAGGAACTGTCCCCCAGTGAGAGTCAGCACCTTCAGGAACTGACCACCAATGAGAGTAAGCACCTTCAGGAACTGCCCCCAGTGAGTGTCAGCACCTTCAGGAACTGTCCCCCAGTGAGAGTCAGCACCTTCAGGAACTGTCCCCCAGTGAGAGTCAGCACCTTCAGGAAATGTCCCCCAGTGAGAGTCAGCACCTTCAGGAACTGTCCCCCAGTGAGAGTCAGCACCTTCAGGAACTGTCCCCCAGTGAGAGTCAGCACTTCAGGAACTGTCCCCCAGTGAGAGTCAGCACCTTCAGGAACTGTCCCCCAGTGAGAGTCAGCACCTTCAGGAACTGTCCCCCAGTGAGTGTCAGCACCTTCAGGAACTGTCCCCCAGTGAGAGTCAGCACCTTCAGGAACTGTCCCCCAGTGAGAGTCAGCACCTTCAGGAACTGTCCCCCAGTGAGAGTCAGCACCTTCAGGAACTGTCCCCCAGTGAGAGTCAGCACCTTCAGGAACTGTCCCCCAGTGAGAGTCAGCACCTTCAGGAACTGTCCCCCAGTGAGAGTCAGCACCTTCAGGAACTGTCCCCCAGTGAGGGTCAGCACCTTCAGGAACTGACCCCAGTGAGAGTCAGCACCTTCAGGAACTGTCCCCCAGTGAGAGTCAGCACCTTCAGGAACTGTCCCCCAGTGAGAGTCAGCACCTTCAGGAACTGTCCCCCAGTGAGTGTCAGCACCTTCAGGAACTGTCCCCCAGTGAGAGTCAGCACCTTCAGGAACTGTCCCCCAGTGAGAGTCAGCACCTTCAGGAACTGTCCCCCAGTGAGAGTCAGCACCTTCAGGAACTGTCCCCCAGTGAGAGTCAGCACCTTCAGGAACTGTCCCCCAGTGAGAGTCAGCACCTTCAGGAACTGTCCCCCCAGTGAGAGTCAGCACCTTCAGGAACTGTCCCCCAGTGAGAGTCAGCACCTTCAGGAACTGTCCCCCAGTGAGAGTCAGCACCTTCAGGAACTGTCCCCCAGTGAGAGTCAGCACCTTCAGGAACTGTCCCCCAGTGAGAGTCAGCACCTTCAGGAACTGTCCCCCAGTGAGAGTCAGCACCTTCAGGAACTGTCCCCCAGTGAGAGTCAGCACCTTCAGGAACTGTCCCCCAGTGAGAGTCAGCACCTTCAGGAACTGTCCCCCAGTGAGAGTCAGCACCTTCAGGAACTGTCCCCCAGTGAGAGTCAGCACCTTCAGGAACTGTCCCCCAGTGAGAGTCAGCACCTTCAGGAACTGTCCCCCAGTGAGAGTCAGCACCTTCAGGAACTGTCCCCCAGTGAGAGTCAGCACCTTCAGGAACTGTCCCCCAGTGAGAGTCAGCACCTTCAGGAACTGTCCCCCAGTGAGAGTCAGCACCTTCAGGAACTGTCCCCCAGTGAGAGTCAGCACCTTCAGGAACTGTCCCCCAGTGAGAGTCAGCACCTTCAGGAACTGTCCCCCAGTGAGAGTCAGCACCTTCAGGAACTGTCCCCCAGTGAGAGTCAGCACCTTCAGGAACTGTCCCCCAGTGAGAGTCAGCACCTTCAGGAACTGTCCCCCAGTGAGAGTCAGCACCTTCAGGAACTGTCCCCCAGTGAGAGTCAGCACCTTCAGGAACTGTCCCCCAGTGAGAGTCAGCACCTTCAGGAACTGTCCCCCAGTGAGAGTCAGCACCTTCAGGAACTGTCCCCCAGTGAGAGTCAGCACCTTCAGGAACTGTCCCCCAGTGAGAGTCAGCACCTTCAGGAACTGTCCCCCAGTGAGAGTCAGCACCTTCAGGAACTGTCCCCCAGTGAGGGTCAGCACCTTCAGGAACTGTCCCCCAGTGAGAGTCAGCACCTTCAGGAACTGTCCCCCAGTGAGAGTCAGCACCTTCAGGAACTGTCCCCCAGTGAGAGTCAGCACCTTCAGGAACTGTCCCCCAGTGAGAGTCAGCACCTTCAGGAACTGTCCCCCAGTGAGAGTCAGCACCTTCAGGAACTGTCCCCCAGTGAGAGTCAGCACCTTCAGGAACTGTCCCCCAGTGAGAGTCAGCACCTTCAGGAACTGTCCCCCAGTGAGAGTCAGCACCTTCAGGAACTGTCCCCCAGTGAGAGTCAGCACCTTCAGGAACTGTCCCCCAGTGAGAGTCAGCACCTTCAGGAACTGTCCCCCAGTGAGAGTCAGCACCTTCAGGAACTGTCCCCCAGTGAGAGTCAGCACCTTCAGGAACTGTCCCCCAGTGAGAGTCAGCACCTTCAGGAACTGTCCCCCAGTGAGAGTCAGCACCTTCAGGAACTGTCCCCCAGTGAGAGTCAGCACCTTCAGGAACTGTCCCCCAGTGAGAGTCAGCACCTTCAGGAACTGTCCCCCAGTGAGAGTCAGCACCTTCAGGAACTGTCCCCCAGTGAGAGTCAGCACCTTCAGGAACTGTCCCCCAGTGAGAGTCAGCACCTTCAGGAACTGACTCCCAGAGAGAGTTAGCACCTTCAGGAACTTTCCCCCAGTGAGAGTCAGCACCTTCAGGAACAGTACCCCAGTGAGGTCAGCACCTTCAGGAACTGTCCCCCAGTGAGTGTCAGCACCTTCAGGAACTGTCCCCCAGTGAGAGTCAGCACCTTCAGGAACTGTCCCCCAGTGAGAGTCAGCACCTTCAGGAACTGTCCCCCAGTGAATGTCAGCACCTTCAGGAACTGTCCCCCAGTTAGTGTCAGCACCTTCAGGAACTGTCCCCCAGTGAGAGTCAGCACTTTCAGGAACTGTCCCCCCAGTGAGAGTCAGCACCTTCAGGATCTGACCCCAGTGAGTGTCAGCACCTTCAGCATCTGTACCCCCATTGAGAGTCAGCACCTTCAGGAACTATCCCCCAGGGAGAGGCATTACATTCATGTACTGTCCCCCACTGACAGTCAGCACCTTCAGGTACTGTCCCCCAGTGAGACTCAGCACCTGCAGGATACGTCCCCCAGTGAGGGTCAGCACCTTCAGGAACTGTCCCCCAGTGAGAGTCAGCACCTTCCGGAAATGTCCCCCAGTGAGGGTCAGCACCTTCAGGAACTGTCCCCCAGTGAGAGTCGGCACCTTCAGGAGCAGTACCCCAGTGAGAGTCAGCACATGCAGGAACTGTCCCCCAATGAGAGTCGGCACCTTCAGGAACTGTTCCCCAGTGTGAGTCAACACCTTCAGGAACTGTCCCCCAGTGAAAGCACCTTAAGGAACTCTCCCTCCAGTGAGATTCAGCACCTTCAGGAACTGTCCCCCAGTGAGAGTCAGCACCTTCAGGAACTGTCCCCCAGTGCGAGTCAGCACCTTCAGGAACTGTCCCCCAGTGAAAGCACCTTCAGGAACTGTCCCTCCGGTAAGAGTCAGCATCTTCAGGAACTGTCCCCCAGTGAGTGTCAGCACCTTCAGGAACTGTCCCCCACTGAGAGTCAGCACCTTCAGGAACTGTGGCCCAGTGAGTGTCAGCACCTTCAGGAACTGTCCGCCAGTGAGGTGCGTGTCAGCAACTTCAGGAACTGTCCCCAAGTGAGAGTCAGCACCTTCAGGAACTGTCCCCCAATGTGGTGAGTGTGAACACCTTCAGGAACTGTCCCCCAGTGAGGTGAGTGTCAGCACTTTCAGGAACTGTTCCCCAGTGAGTGTCAGCAGCTTCAGCAACTGTCCCCCAGTGAGAGTCAGCCCCTTCAGGAACTGTCCCCCAGTGAGGTGAGTGTCAGCACCTTCAGGAACTGGCCCCCAGTGAGGTGAGTGTCAGCACTTTCAGGAACTGTCCCCCAGTGAGTGTCAGCACCTTCAGCAACAGTCCCCCAGTGAGGTGAGTGTCAGCCCCTTCAGGAACTGTCCCCCAGTGACAGTCAGCACCTTCAGGAACTGGCCCCCAGTGAGAGTCAGCACCTTCAGAATCTGCCCCCCAGTGAGAGTCAACACCATAAGGATTTGTCCCCCAGTGAGAGTCAGCACCTTCAGGATCTGTCCCCCAGTGATAGTCAGCACCTTCAGGAACTGGCCCCAAGTGAGAGTCAGCACCTTCAGCATCTGCCCCCCAGTGAGAGTCAGCACCTTCAGGAACTATCCCCCAGTGAGAGTCAGCACCTTCAGGAACTGTCCCCCAGTGAAAAGCACCTTAAGGAACTCTCCCTCCAGTGAGATTCAGCACCTTCAGGAACTGTCCCCCAGTCAGAGTCAGCACCTTCAGGAACTGTCCCCCAGTGAGAGTCAGCACCTTCAGGAACTGTCCCCCAGTGAAAGCACCTTCAGGAACTGTCCCTCCGGTAAGAGTCAGCATCTTCAGGAACTGTCCCCCAGTGAGTGTCAGCACCTTCAGGAACTGTCCCCCAGTGAGAGTCAGCACCTTCAGGAACTGTGGCCCAGTGAGTGTCAGCACCTTCAGGAACTGTCCGCCAGTGAGGTGAGTATCAGCAACTTCAGGAACTGTCCCCCAGTGAAAGTCAGCACCTTCAGGAACTGTCCCCCAGTGAGATTCAGCACCTTCAGGAACTGTCCCCCAATGTGGTGAGTGTGAGCACCTTCAGGAACTGTCCCCCAGTGAGGTGAGTGTCAGCACTTTCAGGAACTGGCCCCCAGTGAGTGTCAGCAGCTTCAGCAACTGTCCCCCAGTGAGAGTCATCCCCTTCAGGAACTGTCCCCCAGTGAGGTGAGTGTCAGCACCTTCAGGAACTGGCCCCCAGTGAGGTGAGTGTCAGCACTTTCAGGAACTGTCCGGCAGTGAGTGTCAGCACCTTCAGCAACAGCCCCCCAGTGAGGTGAGTGTCAGCCCCTTCAGGAACTGTCCCCCAGTGACAGTCAGCACCTTCAGGAACTGGCCCCCAGTGAGAGTCAGCACCTTCAGAATCTGGCCCCCAGTGAGAGTCAGCACCATAAGGATCTGTCCCCCAGTGAGAGTCAGCACCTTCAGGATCTGTCCCCTAGTGATAGTCAGCACCTTCAGGAACTGGCCCCAAGTGAGAGTCAGCACCTTCAGGAACTATCCCCCAGTGAGAGTCAGCACCTTCAGGAACTGTCCCCTAGTGAGAGTCAGCACTTTCAGGATTTGCCCCCCAGTGAGAGTCAGCAACTTCAGGAACTGTCCCGTAGTGAGAGGCTGCACCCTTCAGGATCTGTCCCCCAGTGAGAGTCAGCACCTTCAGGAACTGACTCCCAGTGAGAGTCAGCACCTTCAGGAACTGTCCCCCAGTGAGAGTCAGCACCTTCAGGATCTGCCCCCCAGTCAGAGTCAGCACCTTCAGGAACTGTCCCCCAGTGAGAGTCAGCACCTTCAGGATCTGTCCCCCAGTGAAAGCACCTTCAGGAACTCTCCCTCCACTGAGAGTCAGCACCTTCAGGAACTGTCCCCCAGTGAGAGTCAGCACCTTCAGGAACTGTCCCCCAGTGAGAGTCAGCACCTTCAGGAACTGTCCCCCAGTGAAAGCACCTTCAGGAACTGTCCCTCCGGTAAGAGTCAACACCTTCAGGAACTGTCCCCCAGTGAGTGTCAGCGCCTTCAGGAACTGTCCCCCAGTGAGAGTCAGCACCTTCAGGAACTGTCTCCAAGTGAGTGTCAGCACCTTCAGGAACTGTCCCCCTTGAGGTGAGTGTCAGAAACTTCAGGAACTGTCCCCCGAGTGAGAGTCAGCACCTTCAGGAACTGTCCCCCAGTGAGATTCAGCACCTTCAGGAACTGTCCCCCAGTGAAAGCACCTTCAGGAACTGTCCCTCCGGTAAGAGTCAACACCTTCAGGAACTGTCCCCCAGTGAGTGTCAGCGCCTTCAGGAACTGTCCCCCAGTGAGAGTCAGCACCTTCAGGAACTGTCTCCAAGTGAGTGTCAGCACCTTCAGGAACTGTCCCCCTTGAGGTGAGTGTCAGAAACTTCAGGAACTGTCCCCCAGTGAGAGTCAGCACCTTCAGGAACTGTCCCCCAGTGAGATTCAGCACCTTCAGGAACTGTCCCCCAGTGTGGTGAGGGTGAGCACCTTCAGGAACTGTCCCCCAGTGAGGTGAGTGTCAGCACTTTCAGGAACTGTTCCCCAGTGAGTGTCAGCACCTTCGGGAAATGTCCCCCAGTGAGGGTCAGCACCTTCAGGAACTGTCCCCCCCAGTGAGAGTCAGCACCTTCAGGATCTGACCCCAGTGAGAGTAAGCACCTTCAGGATCTGTACCCTCAGTGAGAGTCAGCACCTTCAGGATACGTCCCCCAGTGAGGGTCAGCACCTTCAGGAACTGTCCCCCAGTGAGAGTCAGCACCTTCAGGAACAGTCCCCCAGTGAGAGTCAGCACCTACAAGAACTGTCCCCCAGTGTGAGTCAGCACCTTCAGGAACTGTCCCCCAGTGAAAGCACCTTCAGGAACTCTCCCTCCAGTGAGTGTCAGCACCTTCAGGAACTGTCCCCCAGTGAGAGTCAGTCCCTTCAGGAACTGTCCCCCATTGAGAGTCAGCACCTTCAGGAACTGTCCCCCAGTGAAAGCACCTTCAGGAACTGTCCCTCCGGTAAGAGCCAACACCTTCAGGAACTGTCCCCCAGTGAGTGTCAGCACCTTCAGGAACTGTCCCCCAGTGAGTGTCAGCACCTTCAGGAACTGTCCCCCAGTGAGAGTCAGCATCTTCAGGAACTGTCCCCCAGTGAGTGTCAGCACCTTCAGGAACTGTCCCCCAGTGAGGTGAGTGTCAGCACCTTCAGGAACTGTCCCCCAGTGAGAGTCAGCACCTTCAGGAACTGTCCCCCAGTGAGAGTCAGCACCTTCAGGAACTGTCCCCCATTGAGAGTCAGCACTTTCTGGAACTGTCGCCCAGTGAGAGTGCGCAGCTTCAGGAACTTTCCCCCAGTGAAAGCACCTTCAGGAAATGTCCCCCAGGTAAAAGTCAGCACCTTCAGGAACTGTCCCCCAGTGAGTGTCAGCACCTTCAGGAACTGACTCCCAGTGAGACTCAGCACCTTCAGGAACTGTCCCCCAGTGAGAGTCAGCACCTTCAGGAACTGTCCCCGAGTGAATGTCAGCACCTTCAGGAACTGTCCCCCAGTTAGTGTCAGCACCTTCAGGAACTGTCCCCCAGTGAGTGTCAGCACCTTCAGGAACTGTCCCCCAGTGAGAGTCAGCACCTTCAGGAACTGTCCCCCAGTGAATGTCAGCACCTTCAGGAACTGTCCCCCAGTTAGTGTCAGCACCTTCAGGAACTGTCCCCCAGTGAGAGTCAGCACTTTCAGGAACTGTCCCCCCCAGTGAGAGTCAGCACCTTCAGGATCTGACCCCAGTGAGTGTCAGCACCTTCGGCATCTGTACCCCCATTGAGAGTCAGCACCTTCAGGAACTATCTCCCAGGGAGAGGCATTACATTCAGGTACTGTCCCCCACTGACAGTCAGCACCTTCAGGTACTGTCCCCCAGTGAGACTCAGCACCTGCAGGATACGTCCCCCAGTGAGGGTCAGCACCTTCAGGAACTGTCCCCCAGTGAGAGTCAGCACCTTCCGGAAATGTCCCCCAGTGAGGGTCAGCACCTTCAGGAACTGTCCCCCAGTGAGAGTCGGCACCTTCAGGAACAGTCCCCCAGTGAGAGTCAGCACATGCAGGAACTGTCCCCCAATGAGAGTCGACACCTTCAGGAACTGTTCCCCAGTGTGAGTCAACACCTTCAGGAACTGTCCCCCAGTGAAAGCACCTTAAGGAACTCTCCCTCCAGTGAGATTCAGCACCTTCAGGAACTGTCCCCCAGTGAGAGTCAGCACCTTCAGGAACTGTCGCCCAGTGAGATTCAGCACCTTCAGGAACTGTCCCCCAGTGGTGAGGGTGAGCACCTTCAGGAACTGTCCCCCAGTGAGGTGAGTGTCAGCACTTTCAGGAACTGTTCCCCAGTGAGTGTCAGCACCTTCGGGAAATGTCCCCCAGTGAGGGTCAGCACCTTCAGGAACTGTCCCCCCCAGTGAGAGTCAGCACCTTCAGGATCTGACCCCAGTGAGAGTAAGCACCTTCAGGATCTGTACCCTCAGTGAGAGTCAGCACCTTCAGGATACGTCCCCCAGTGAGGGTCAGCACCTTCAGGAACTGTCCCCCAGTGAGAGTCAGCACCTTCAGGAACAGTCCCCCAGTGAGAGTCAGTACCTACAAGAACTGTCCCCCAGTGTGAGTCAGCACCTTCAGGAACTGTCCCCCAGTGAAAGCACCTTCAGGAACTCTCCCTCCAGTGAGTGTCAGCACCTTCAGGAACTGTCCCCCAGTGAGAGTCAGTCCCTTCAGGAACTGTCCCCCATTGAGAGTCAGCACCTTCAGGAACTGTGCCCCAGTGAAAGCACCTTCAGGAACTGTCCCCCAGTGAGAGTCAGCACCTTCAGGAACTGTCCCCCAGTGAGAGTCAGCACCTTCAGGAACTGTCCCCCATTGAGAGTCAGCACTTTCTGGAACTGTCGCCCAGTGAGAGTGCGCAGCTTCAGGAACTTTCCCCCAGTGAAAGCACCTTCAGGAAATGTCCCCCAGGTAAAAGTCAGCACCTTCAGGAACTGTCCCCCAGTGAGGGTCAGCACCTTCAGGAACTGACTCCCAGTGAGACTCAGCACCTTCAGGAACTGTCCCCCAGTGAGAGTCAGCACCTTCAGGAACTGTCCCCCAGTGAATGTCAGCACCTTCAGGAACTGTCCCCCAGTTAGTGTCAGCACCTTCAGGAACTGTCCCCCAGTGAGTGTCAGCACCTTCAGGAACTGTCCCCCAGTGAGAGTCAGCACCTTCAGGAACTGTCCCCCAGTGAATGTCAGCACCTTCAGGAACTGTCCCCCAGTTAGTGTCAGCACCTTCAGGAACTGTCCCCCAGTGAGAGTCAGCACTTTCAGGAACTGTCCCCCCCAGTGAGAGTCAGCACCTTCAGGATCTGACCCCAGTGAGTGTCAGCACCTTCAGCATCTGTACCCCCATTGAGAGTCAGCACCTTCAGGAACTATCCCCCAGGGAGAGGCATTACATTCAGGTACTGTCCCCCACTGACAGTCAGCACCTTCAGGTACTGTCCCCCAGTGAGACTCAGCACCTGCAGGATACGTCCCCCAGTGAGGGTCAGCACCTTCAGGAACTGTCCCCCAGTGAGAGTCAGCACCTTCCGGAAATGTCCCCCAGTGAGGGTCAGCACCTTCAGGAACTGTCCCCCAGTGAGAGTCGGCACCTTCAGGAACAGTCCCCCAGTGAGAGTCAGCACATGCAGGAACTGTCCCCCAATGAGAGTCGACACCTTCAGGAACTGTTCCCCAGTGTGAGTCAACACCTTCAGGAACTGTCCCCCAGTGAAAGCACCTTAAGGAACTCTCCCTCCAGTGAGATTCAGCACCTTCAGGAACTGTCCCCCAGTGAGAGTCAGCACCTTCAGGAACTGTCCCCCAGTGCGAGTCAGCACCTTCAGGAACTGTCCCCCAGTGAAAGCACCTTCAGGAACTGTCCCTCCGGTAAGAGTCAGCATCTTCAGGAACTGTCCCCCAGTGAGTGTCAGCACCTTCAGGAACTGTCCCCCACTGAGAGTCAGCACCTTCAGGAACTGTGGCCCAGTGAGTGTCAGCACCTTCAGGAACTGTCCGCCAGTGAGGTGCGTGTCAGCAACTTCAGGAACTGTCCCCAAGTGAGAGTCAGCACCTTCAGGAACTGTCCCCCAATGTGGTGAGTGTGAACACCTTCAGGAACTGTCCCCCAGTGAGGTGAGTGTCAGCACTTTCAGGAACTGTTCCCCAGTGAGTGTCAGCAGCTTCAGCAACTGTCCCCCAGTGAGAGTCAGCCCCTTCAGGAACTGTCCCCCAGTGAGGTGAGTGTCAGCACCTTCAGGAACTGGCCCCCAGTGAGGTGAGTGTCAGCACTTTCAGGAACTGTCCCCCAGTGAGTGTCAGCACCTTCAGCAACAGTCCCCCAGTGAGGTGAGTGTCAGCCCCTTCAGGAACTGTCCCCCAGTGACAGTCAGCACCTTCAGGAACTGGCCCCCAGTGAGAGTCAGCACCTTCAGAATCTGCCCCCCAGTGAGAGTCAACACCATAAGGATTTGTCCCCCAGTGAGAGTCAGCACCTTCAGGATCTGTCCCCCAGTGATAGTCAGCACCTTCAGGAACTGGCCCCAAGTGAGAGTCAGCACCTTCAGCATCTGCCCCCCAGTGAGAGTCAGCACCTTCAGGAACTATCCCCCAGTGAGAGTCAGCACCTTCAGGAACTGTCCCCCAGTGAAAGCACCTTAAGGAACTCTCCCTCCAGTGAGATTCAGCACCTTCAGGAACTGTCCCCCAGTCAGAGTCAGCACCTTCAGGAACTGTCCCCCAGTGAGAGTCAGCACCTTCAGGAACTGTCCCCCAGTGAAAGCACCTTCAGGAACTGTCCCTCCGGTAAGAGTCAGCATCTTCAGGAACTGTCCCCCAGTGAGTGTCAGCACCTTCAGGAACTGTCCCCCAGTGAGAGTCAGCACCTTCAGGAACTGTGGCCCAGTGAGTGTCAGCACCTTCAGGAACTGTCCGCCAGTGAGGTGAGTATCAGCAACTTCAGGAACTGTCCCCCAGTGAAAGTCAGCACCTTCAGGAACTGTCCCCCAGTGAGATTCAGCACCTTCAGGAACTGTCCCCCAATGTGGTGAGTGTGAGCACCTTCAGGAACTGTCCCCCAGTGAGGTGAGTGTCAGCACTTTCAGGAACTGGCCCCCAGTGAGTGTCAGCAGCTTCAGCAACTGTCCCCCAGTGAGAGTCATCCCCTTCAGGAACTGTCCCCCAGTGAGGTGAGTGTCAGCACCTTCAGGAACTGGCCCCCAGTGAGGTGAGTGTCAGCACTTTCAGGAACTGTCCGGCAGTGAGTGTCAGCACCTTCAGCAACAGCCCCCCAGTGAGGTGAGTGTCAGCCCCTTCAGGAACTGTCCCCCAGTGACAGTCAGCATCTTCAGGAACTGTCCCCCAGTGAGAGTCAGCACCTTCAGGAAGTGTCCCCCAGTGAGAGTCAGCACCATAAGGATCTGCCCCCCAGTGAGAGTCAGCACCTTCAGGATCTGTCCCCTAGTGATAGTCAGCACCTTCAGGAACTGGCCCCAAGTGAGAGTCAGCACCTTCAGGAACTATCCCCCAGTGAGAGTCAGCACCTTCAGGAACTGTCCCCCAGTGAGAGTCAGCACCTTCAGGATTTGCCCCCCAGTGAGAGTCAGCAACTTCAGGAACTGTCCCGCAGTGAGAGGCTGCACCCTTCAGGAACTGTCCCCCAGTGAGAGTCAGCACCTTCAGGAACTGACTCCCAGTGAGAGTCAGCACCTTCAGGAACTGTCCCCCAGTGAGAGTCAGCACCTTCAGGATCTGCCCCCCAATGAGAGTCAGCACCTTCAGGAACAGTCCCCCAGTGAGAGTCAGCACCTTCAGGAACTGTCCCCCAGTGTGAGTCAGCACCTTCAGGATCTGTCCCCCAGTGAAAGCACCTTCAGGAACTCTCCCTCCACTGAGAGTCAGCACCTTCAGGAACTGTCCCCCAGTGAGAGTCAGCACCTTCAGGAACTGTCCCCCAGTGAGAGTCAGCACCTTCAGGAACTGTCCCCCAGTGAAAGCACCTTCAGGAACTGTCCCTCCGGTAAGAGTCAACACCTTCAGGAACTGTCCCCCAGTGAGTGTCAGCGCCTTCAGGAACTGTCCCCCAGTGAGAGTCAGCACCTTCAGGAACTGTCTCCAAGTGAGTGTCAGCACCTTCAGGAACTGTCCCCCTTGAGGTGAGTGTCAGAAACTTCAGGAACTGTCCCCCGAGTGAGAGTCAGCACCTTCAGGAACTGTCCCCCAGTGAGATTCAGCACCTTCAGGAACTGTCCCCCAGTGAAAGCACCTTCAGGAACTGTCCCTCCGGTAAGAGTCAACACCTTCAGGAACTGTCCCCCAGTGAGTGTCAGCGCCTTCAGGAACTGTCCCCCAGTGAGAGTCAGCACCTTCAGGAACTGTCTCCAAGTGAGTGTCAGCACCTTCAGGAACTGTCCCCCTTGAGGTGAGTGTCAGAAACTTCAGGAACTGTCCCCCAGTGAGAGTCAGCACCTTCAGGAACTGTCCCCCAGTGAGATTCAGCACCTTCAGGAACTGTCCCCCAGTGTGGTGAGGGTGAGCACCTTCAGGAACTGTCCCCCAGTGAGGTGAGTGTCAGCACTTTCAGGAACTGTTCCCCAGTGAGTGTCAGCACCTTCGGGAAATGTCCCCCAGTGAGGGTCAGCACCTTCAGGAACTGTCCCCCCCAGTGAGAGTCAGCACCTTCAGGATCTGACCCCAGTGAGAGTAAGCACCTTCAGGATCTGTACCCTCAGTGAGAGTCAGCACCTTCAGGATACGTCCCCCAGTGAGGGTCAGCACCTTCAGGAACTGTCCCCCAGTGAGAGTCAGCACCTTCAGGAACAGTCCCCCAGTGAGAGTCAGCACCTACAAGAACTGTCCCCCAGTGTGAGTCAGCACCTTCAGGAACTGTCCCCCAGTGAAAGCACCTTCAGGAACTCTCCCTCCAGTGAGTGTCAGCACCTTCAGGAACTGTCCCCCAGTGAGAGTCAGTCCCTTCAGGAACTGTCCCCCATTGAGAGTCAGCACCTTCAGGAACTGTCCCCCAGTGAAAGCACCTTCAGGAACTGTCCCTCCGGTAAGAGCCAACACCTTCAGGAACTGTCCCCCAGTGAGTGTCAGCACCTTCAGGAACTGTCCCCCAGTGAGTGTCAGCACCTTCAGGAACTGTCCCCCAGTGAGAGTCAGCATCTTCAGGAACTGTCCCCCAGTGAGTGTCAGCACCTTCAGGAACTGTCCCCCAGTGAGGTGAGTGTCAGCACCTTCAGGAACTGTCCCCCAGTGAGAGTCAGCACCTTCAGGAACTGTCCCCCAGTGAGAGTCAGCACCTTCAGGAACTGTCCCCCATTGAGAGTCAGCACTTTCTGGAACTGTCGCCCAGTGAGAGTGCGCAGCTTCAGGAACTTTCCCCCAGTGAAAGCACCTTCAGGAAATGTCCCCCAGGTAAAAGTCAGCACCTTCAGGAACTGTCCCCCAGTGAGGGTCAGCACCTTCAGGAACTGACTCCCAGTGAGACTCAGCACCTTCAGGAACTGTCCCCCAGTGAGAGTCAGCACCTTCAGGAACTGTCCCCCGAGTGAATGTCAGCACCTTCAGGAACTGTCCCCCAGTTAGTGTCAGCACCTTCAGGAACTGTCCCCCAGTGAGTGTCAGCACCTTCAGGAACTGTCCCCCAGTGAGAGTCAGCACCTTCAGGAACTGTCCCCCAGTGAATGTCAGCACCTTCAGGAACTGTCCCCCAGTTAGTGTCAGCACCTTCAGGAACTGTCCCCCAGTGAGAGTCAGCACTTTCAGGAACTGTCCCCCCCAGTGAGAGTCAGCACCTTCAGGATCTGACCCCAGTGAGTGTCAGCACCTTCGGCATCTGTACCCCCATTGAGAGTCAGCACCTTCAGGAACTATCCCCCAGGGAGAGGCATTACATTCAGGTACTGTCCCCCACTGACAGTCAGCACCTTCAGGTACTGTCCCCCAGTGAGACTCAGCACCTGCAGGATACGTCCCCCAGTGAGGGTCAGCACCTTCAGGAACTGTCCCCCAGTGAGAGTCAGCACCTTCCGGAAATGTCCCCCAGTGAGGGTCAGCACCTTCAGGAACTGTCCCCCAGTGAGAGTCGGCACCTTGAGGAACAGTCTCCCAGTGAGAGTCAGCACATGCAGGAACTGTCCCCCAATGAGAGTCGACACCTTCAGGAACTGTTCCCCAGTGTGAGTCAACACCTTCAGGAACTGTCCCCCAGTGAAAGCACCTTAAGGAACTCTCCCTCCAGTGAGATTCAGCACCTTCAGGAACTGTCCCCCAGTGAGTGTCAGCACCTTCAGGAACTGTCCCCCACTGAGAGTCAGCACCTTCAGGAACTGTGGCCCAGTGAGTGTCAGCACCTTCAGGAACTGTCCGCCAGTGAGGTGCGTGTCAGCAACTTCAGGAACTGTCCCCAAGTGAGAGTCAGCACCTTCAGGAACTGTCCCCCAATGTGGTGAGTGTGAACACCTTCAGGAACTGTCCCCCAGTGAGGTGAGTGTCAGCACTTTCAGGAACTGTTCCCCAGTGAGTGTCAGCAGCTTCAGCAACTGTCCCCCAGTGAGAGTCAGCCCCTTCAGGAACTGTCCCCCAGTGAGGTGAGTGTCAGCACCTTCAGGAACTGGCCCCCAGTGAGGTGAGTGTCAGCACTTTCAGGAACTGTCCCCCAGTGAGTGTCAGCACCTTCAGCAACAGTCCCCCAGTGAGGTGAGTGTCAGCCCCTTCAGGAACTGTCCCCCAGTGACAGTCAGCACCTTCAGGAACTGGCCCCCAGTGAGAGTCAGCACCTTCAGAATCTGCCCCCCAGTGAGAGTCAACACCATAAGGATTTGTCCCCCAGTGAGAGTCAGCACCTTCAGGATCTGGCCCCCAGTGATAGTCAGCACCTTCAGGAACTGGCCCCAAGTGAGAGTCAGCACCTTCAGCATCTGCCCCCCAGTGAGAGTCAGCACCTTCAGGAACTATCCCCCAGTGAGAGTCAGCACCTTCAGGGACTGTCCCCCAGTGAAAGCACCTTAAGGAACTCTCCCTCCAGTGAGATTCAGCACCTTCAGGAACTGTCCCCCAGTGAGAGTCAGCACCTTCAGGAACTGTCCCCCAGTGCGAGTCAGCACCTTCAGGAACTGTCCCCCAGTGAAAGCACCTTCAGGAACTGTCCCTCCGGTAAGAGTCAGCATCTTCAGGAACTGTCCCACAGTGAGTGTCAGCACCTTCAGGAACTGTCCCCCAGTGAGAGTCAGCACCTTCAGGAACTGTGGCCCAGTGAGTGTCAGCACCTTCAGGAACTGTCCGCCAGTGAGGTGAGTATCAGCAACTTCAGGAACTGTCCCCCAGTGAAAGTCAGCACCTTCAGGAACTGTCCCCCAGTGAGATTCAGCACCTTCAGGAACTGTCCCCCAATGTGGTGAGTGTGAGCACCTTCAGGAACTGTCCCCCAGTGAGGTGAGTGTCAGCACTTTCAGGAACTGGCCCCCAGTGAGTGTCAGCAGCTTCAGCAACTGTCCCCCAGTGAGAGTCATCCCCTTCAGGAACTGTCCCCCAGTGAGGTGAGTGTCAGCACCTTCAGGAACTGGCCCCCAGTGAGGTGAGTGTCAGCACTTTCAGGAACTGTCCGGCAGTGAGTGTCAGCACCTTCAGCAACAGCCCCCCAGTGAGGTGAGTGTCAGCCCCTTCAGGAACTGTCCCCCAGTGACAGTCAGCACCTTCAGGAACTGGCCCCCAGTGAGAGTCAGCACCTTCAGAATCTGCCCCCCAGTGAGAGTCAGCACCATAAGGATCTGTCCCCCAGTGAGAGTCAGCACCTTCAGGATCTGTCCCCTAGTGATAGTCAGCACCTTCAGGAACTGGCCCCAAGTGAGAGTCAGCACCTTCAGGAACTATCCCCCAGTGAGAGTCAGCACCTTCAGGAACTGTCCCCTAGTGAGAGTCAGCACTTTCAGGATTTGCCCCCCAGTGAGAGTCAGCAACTTCAGGAACTGTCCCGCAGTGAGAGGCTGCACCCTTCAGGATCTGTCCCCCAGTGAGAGTCAGCACCTTCAGGAACTGACTCCCAGTGAGAGTCAGCACCTTCAGGAACTGTCCCCCAGTGAGAGTCAGCACCTTCAGGATCTGCCCCCCAATGAGAGTCAGCACCTTCAGGAACTGTCCCCCAGTCAGAGTCAGCACCTTCAGGAAGTGTCCCCCAGTGAGAGTCAGCACCTTCAGGAACTGTCCCCCAGTGAAAGCACCTTCAGGAACTGTCCCTCCGGTAAGAGTCAGCATCTTCAGGAACTGTCCCCCAGTGAGTGTCACCACCTTCAGGAACTGTCCCCCAGTGAGAGTCAGCACCTTCAGGAACTGTCCCCTAGTGAGAGTCAGCACTTTCAGGATTTGCCCCCCAGTGAGAGTCAGCAACTTCAGGAACTGTCCCGCAGTGAGAGGCTGCACCCTTCAGGAACTGTCCCCCAGTGAGAGTCAGCACCTTCAGGAACTGACTCCCAGTGAGAGTCAGCACCTTCAGGAACTGTCCCCCAGTGAGAGTCAGCACCTTCAGGATCTGCCCCCCAATGAGAGTCAGCACCTTCAGGAACTGTCCCCCAGTCAGAGTCAGCACCTTCAGGAACTGTCCCCCAGTGAGAGTCAGCACCTTCAGGAACTGTCCCCCAGTGAAAGCACCTTCAGGAACTGTCCCTCCGGTAAGAGTCAGCATCTTCAGGAACTGTCCCCCAGTGAGTGTCAGCACCTTCAGGAACTGTCCCCCAGTGAGAGTCAGCACCTTCAGGAACTGTGGCCCAGTGAGTGTCAGCACCTTCAGGAACTGTCCGCCAGTGAGGTGAGTATCAGCAACTTCAGGAACTGTCCCCCAGTGAGAGTCAGCACCTTCAGGAACTGTCCCCCAGTGAGATTCAGCACCTTCAGGAACTGTCCCCCAATGTGGTGAGTGTGAGCACCTTCAGGAACTGTCCCCCAGTGAGGTGAGTGTCAGCACTTTCAGGAACTGGCCCCCAGTGAGTGTCAGCAGCTTCAGCAACTGTCCCCCAGTGAGAGTCATCCCCTTCAGGAACTGTCCCCCAGTGAGGTGAGTGTCAGCACCTTCAGGAACTGGCCCCCAGTGAGGTGAGTGTCAGCACTTTCAGGAACTGTCCGGCAGTGAGTGTCAGCACCTTCAGCAACAGCCCCCCAGTGAGGTGAGTGTCAGCCCCTTCAGGAACTGTCCCCCAGTGACAGTCAGCACCTTCAGGAACTGGCCCCCAGTGAGAGTCAGCACCTTCAGAATCTGCCCCCCAGTGAGTGTCAGCACCATAAGGATCTGTCCCCCAGTGAGAGTCAGCACCTTCAGGATCTGTCCCCTAGTGATAGTCAGCACCTTCAGGAACTGGCCCCATGTGAGAGTCAGCACCTTCAGCATCTGCCCCCCAGTGAGAGTCAGCACCTTCAGGATTTGCCCCCCAGTGAGAGTCAGCAACTTCAGGAACTGTCCCACAGTGAGAGTCAGCACCTTCAGGAACTATCCCCCAGTGAAAGTCAGCCCCTTCAGGATTTGCCCCCCAGTGAGAGTCAGCAACTTCAGGAACTGTCCCGCAGTGAGAGGCTGCACCCTTCAGGATCTGCCCCCCAATGAGAGTCAGCACCTTCAGGAACAGTCCCCCAGTGAGAGTCAGCACCTGCAGGTACTGTCCCCCAGTGTGAGTCAGCACCTTCAGGATCTGTCCCCCAGTGAAAGCACCTTCAGGAACTCTCCCTCCACTGAGAGTCAGCACCTTCAGGAACTGTCCCCCAGTGAGAGTCAGCACCTTCAGGAACTGTCCCCCAGTGAGAGTCAGCACCTTCAGGAACTGTCCCCCAGTGAAAGCACCTTCAGGAACTGTCCCTCCGGTAAGAGTCAACACCTTCAGGAACTGTCCCCCAGTGAGTGTCAGCGCCTTCAGGAACTGTCCCCCAGTGAGAGTCAGCACCTTCAGGAACTGTCTCCAAGTGAGTGTCAGCACCTTCAGGAACTGTCCCCCTTGAGGTGAGTGTCAGAAACTTCAGGAACTGTCCCCCAGTGAGAGTCAGCACCTTCAGGAACTGTCCCCCAGTGAGATTCAGCACCTTCAGGAACTGTCCCCCAGTGTGGTGAGGGTGAGCACCTTCAGGAACTGTCCCCCAGTGAGGTGAGTGTCAGCACTTTCAGGAACTGTTCCCCAGTGAGTGTCAGCACCTTCGGGAAATGTCCCCCAGTGAGGGTCAGCACCTTCAGGAACTGTCCCCCCCAGTGAGAGTCAGCACCTTCAGGATCTGTACCCTCAGTGAGAGTCAGCACCTTCAGGATACGTCCCCCAGTGAGGGTCAGCACCTTCAGGAACTGTCCCCCAGTGAGAGTCAGCACCTTCAGGAACAGTCCCCCAGTGAGAGTCAGCACCTACAGGAACTGTCCCCCAGTGTGAGTCAGCACCTTCAGGAACTGTCCCCCAGTGAGAGTCAGTCCCTTCAGGAACTGTCCCCCATTGAGAGTCAGCACCTTCAGGAACTGTCCCCCAGTGAAAGCACCTTCAGGAACTGTCCCTCCGGTAAGAGTCAACACCTTCAGGAACTGTCCCCCAGTGAGTGTCAGCACCTTCAGGAACTGTCCCCCAGTGAGTGTCAGCACCTTCAGGAACTGTCCCCCAGTGAGAGTCAGCATCTTCAGGAACTGTTCCCCAGTGAGTGTCAGCAGCTTCAGCAACTGTTCCCCAGTGAGCTGAGTGTCAGCACCTTCAGGAACTGTCCCCCAGTGAGAGTCAGCACCTGCAGGAACTGTTCCCCAGTGAGAGTCAGCACCTGCAGGAACTGTCCCCCAGTGAGGTGAGTGTCAGCACCTGCAGGAACTGTCCCCCAGTGAGGTGAGTGTCAGCACCTTCAGGAACTGTCCCCCAGTGAGTGTCAGCACCTTCAGGAACTGTCCCCCAGTGAGGTGAGTGTCAGCCCCTTCAGGAACTGTCCCCCAGTGACAGTCAGCACCTTCAGGAACTGGCCCCCAGTGAGAGTCAGCACCTTCAGGATCTGCCCCCCAGTGAGAGTCAGCACCTTCAGGATCTGCCGCCCAGTGAGAGTCAGCACCTTCAGGATCTGTCCGCCCAGTGAGTGTCAGCACCTTCAGGATCTGTCCCCCAGTGAGAGTCAGCACCTTCAGGAACTGGCCCCCAGTGAGAGTCAGCACCTTCAGGAACTGTCCCCCAGTGAGAGTCAGCACCTTCAGGAACTGTCCCCCAGTGAGGTGAGTGTCAGCACATGTATCAGAGGTTTAACAAAATGCACAATGTTCTCCACCAATTGTCCTAACTGCCTCCTTACCTGATATTTGTTTCCTCAGACAGATCATTGAGCCTCCTGCAGACTCGTATTTCCTGTGATTGAAGCTTTCTTTCTCCTCAGGGTGGTTCCAAGCTGTGCCACAGCACCTGGTGCTACAGAAGCTGCCAACCAAGGGAAATTGAAACCGTCTCTAAGACGCATCAAGGCCCGTAGCCAGTGCTGCGACAGCCACGTCTGCAGAGGATCCCTGGAGTTCTGCGTGAGTTCTTGTTGTTTTCTAAGTGCTGTAGGGTTTTAGGCGTTAATCTCAGCTGGAAATAGTGGTTGGCTCAGAACATTGGGCTTAAACTGGCCATACGCAGCGTGAGGAAGTTCCCCTGGTCATTTGTCCCTTGTTGCCAGTTGGCCCTGCGTATGGTCACACAGCAGCTGGACACTGAGAGAGTGCGGCACATCTCAAAGCTGACATGCGGTGCCTGCAATGTGATGTGTGTACAGTTAGTAGCACCGTGCACTGTGGAGAAGTACTCAATCCTCATGAAACTGCACAGTCACTCTGGCACTGCCCTCTGACAATAGAGAATAAAAACTAGTTCGCTGTCTTTGAATAGAAAGTGTCAGTGACTTCCTTTATGAAACTGTGGGCAGCAAACTGCAAATATCTCCAGCTCCAGCCTGGAAGGAACTCGTAACATAGAAGTTCAATACTGTGGTCACCTTCACAGCCACTGGCTAGTCCTATAAGGTGGCAATTGTGGTTGCAGCAGTTGGCAGATTTCAGTAATAACTTCTTTAGTGAAAGACAGAACGCTGTTCCTCAACGAGAGTCAAGTCGTAGAGTTGTTCCTGAACACCGTTTGTAGGGTGTTGGCTGCAGTTTGTTTGGCCTGAAGAAGTCTTCATAGTCATATGTAGCTTAACTGTAAGGCTTTATGGAGTCTTAGAACTATTTACAAATATACGCCAAAGGGTACAAGCTCAGAGCTGTCTCCATGCTTGCTGGTACACAAGGCTCTGTCCAACACTAGACTGACCCTGGGTGTGGGTCATGTGCTCTCTTATATCACTATCTGTGTGGTACTGTACTCAGTCCCACATTAACCCTATGTGTGCCACACTCTTAAACTACACCTCCCCTGCAAGTCTTTATCCAATATATTTTAATTGATTATAGTTTACCTTATGTCTTACATTGTTATTGCTATCATACATTTACATTGTCATTCCTACCCCATCTCTCCCCTTCAAGCCCCTGAATTCAAAGGTTCAGATGGTCTGGAGGCCTCATAACAATCCCATTTCTCGTTCACACTACTGTCAGTGTAGTGGTAGGCTCTGTTGCTGCTGGTTCTTCCTGTTGATTTGCAGGTTGTTCTGGCATCTGGGAATGTTCTTTGACATCTCTACGTTGCACAGAGGGGATGGGCAGTCTAGCAATGAGGAAGAGATTCCTCCTGTTTCTCCTGACTGTGCCTCTGCGGCGCCAATCATGTAGGAATGAGGTTGGTCCTCATCGTTTCTAATGACAGTACCTTCACTCTCGAGATCTTGTCACCTTTCTGTAATTGTGGTTAGTATCTGGTGCGGTACATTCAAGCTTCTGCCTTTAAGACTGTTCTCTTGCTTGGAAGTCCTGGTAATCCTTGTGAACTGTCCAGAAGAAAGGAAGGAAAATATACATATCTATACCAACCTGGCTACTGTATAAAATTATTATTTTATTTTTAAAATGGACAAAGGCTTTACCTGACATGCCTGACTCATTCCAGCAGGGACTTTGTTATCTTTATAAAGGCACGAATACCCCCTGTGACTGCAGAAAATAAAATTCCAAAGAAATGCACCAACACCCTTTACATTTCTAAGGCAGGGCTCTGGCCAATGGAGGCAGTATATCTGCAAGTACAGAAGGAACCCTGACTCCTCTATTAAACCTCTCAAGATTCCAGATCTGGAAAAATATATCCTTTGTCCAACAGGAGAAGTGGGAAGTATTTCACATGACCTCCTCCAAACTGCTAGAACCTGTAATATTGCCGTGTGGAACTGAACCCAGGCAGTCTACCATTTTACTATTTAACAGGTCGCAGCAAAAAGAGTTCTGTCCAGGTAAATTGTCTGGCCCTCACCTACATTGCGAATTACTGAAACATTGGAACTTCTGTATCTGTGACTATAAGACTAATACATCTCTACACACCTTCTCCTATCATGGAAGTCCTTGCTTCTGGAAAGTCGGATCACCCTTCAACAGTTTCAGCTTGCTAACCTCTGAAGGCGTATGCCACTGGACTTTTGATCCTGGACTCTAGACTCATGTGAAACAAAAACTCTTATTTTAATCGTGGTCTTGCCCTGTACCCCTTCTTTCCCTTATCCCTCTTTTATTGTATGAATGCAAAAAGGGGCAGATGTTGCAAAACCCCTTTCCCACGTTTTAAAATAAACCAACCCTCTTATTTTACCTTATCTCAAGTTTGCTGTCGGGTTATTAGTAGAGGATTGGATCACTCCAAACTGAAGGGTTGGGGAAAACACACCACCACCCAAAAAGGGGAGAAAATCAGAAATCACAAACACCTTTCTGTTTACGGACGCAAGTGAGAGGAGAAATCAGGACTTGAATTAATTCCCCTCCTGGTTGGTTACCAACAATTGGTTACCAGCCCTGGTATGAGTTTTTTTCTGGCAGGATTGGAAGTTGTATATGGAGTTTCCTGCCCATCTGGAGTTCTGATGGGGACAGGCTGCATTAAAAAGGGATGAGCTGTATGTGAGCTGTGCTGTGCAGAAGTCCTCGTTCTTTTTTTAGGAGGGCTCTTTCAGCCTTCCCATTTGACTGTGGGTATCTTGTGGAGCTGGTGTGGCAGTGGAAGCAAGGCGTGGTGACAAAGTGCGCAAAGTACTCCTTTAAAAATTGTGGGCCGTTATTCCACACAATCTCGTCCGGGATCCCATGGCTGGCGAACATCTCTTTTTAGTGTCTTCATTACTGCTTCTGTGGTGGTCGTTTATAGTTGCTTCACCATAACCCATCTGGAGAAATAGTCCACCACTATAATGAATGATTTGTTATTGAAAATGAACAGGTCAACACCCAGCCTCTCCCATGGCCTGGTGGGGAATTGTTAGGGAATGAGGCGCTCTCTATGGTCCTCCCTGTGCAGTGCACACACCTGGCAATTTGCAATGGTGTCCTCAATTGCCTTGGAAACGCCTGGGCCTGTGCTCTGCACTTGGTGGTGCTCAGGTGGCTCTGGTATATTTTTTGCAGGATCTCTGGCTGCAGGGACACTGGGATGACCAGCTGCTCATTATAGACCAGGAAGTCATCTCGCATCGTAAAGTGCTTTTGTTGCTTGAACATGGTCTCTGCTGAGGCCATCCTTGTTGGCAGTATCTGCGGATACAAGCACATTCCTCATTGTGCACTTGTTTGTGGAGGATTTGTTGAAGTTTACTTTTGGTTGCTGGCCGGTGTCTCCTTGTCAATTGGGAGTACACTTCCAGTTGTTCGATGAGATTGACACCCTGTTTTGACCCTGGAAAGTGTGTCTGCTGTTGTCTGGTTTTTACCCTGGACAAACCTCATGAGGCTCAGGAGAAAACTCTGGATTCTGGGAGGCTCTTTCTTGTCCAATAAGGAGCCTAGTGGCTTGTGGTTTATTTCGATTATAACCTGGAAGCAGATGACCCTCCATAGGCCCCCTGTAAATTGGTCAACATCGTACATTGGAATATTTCTGGCACTGACAAGATTCCAAACAGCAGGTGGTTAAAGCAGAATCTGCTGCAGGATCTAATAAATATCATCAGCAAGCCGGACTCTCCATCAAGGGGAAGTTGCCAAAAGCCTCTGTTTGTGTCTGGTTTTGAAAGCACTCTGCTCTTCAAGGGTTTAGTCAGGCTTTCGTCCACTGAGGACATGGGATGTACTTCTCTGCCTCCGGCTTTATTGAGCTGTGTCAGGTTGACACAAATACGGGGACTGGGACCATCCAGGAACACCATGCAGTTGGTTGATTGTCTGGGGCGATGATTCCATGTTTGTCATCTTGTCCAGCAGCTGCTGCACATGCTTCATGAGTGGGTGGGGGATCTTACATGGTGTGAATAGACACACGGGTTTAGCGCCCTCTCGCAGTATGATCCCATATGAGCTTTTCAGTCGCCCCAGTCCTGTGAAGGGTTTCAGGAACTCACATTTGTTCTTGGAGCTAGGCCCTTACTGGCTGACCCCCTCAATCTTCTGTAACAGGTTAAGTTTAACACAGGCTTTGATGTTGGGAAATGAACAGTCCTGCTTGTGGATCACAAAGAGGCTCTCACGAATTATCTTATTCTGGTATCTCAGTGTCACCTGCAGGTACTGTTAACCGGGAGCTTTAAGCCTCCTGCACCTTATAGGGGTGCTGTGGGCAGCATCGGCCTCAATATTTCTTTGTCTGACAAGACCATTACACTGCCTCCTGTGTCTCATTTAAACTTTATTAAGTGGCCATTGACTGAAATGTCCATATTTCCAAATGAGAAACCAAGATCTTTGACCTCACCCAAGAAACATGGCTGTGTTGCTTCTGGGCTCGCAGTCTCAATCTCGTGGATATCTTTAAGCCTTCTGTGTGTTTGCCAGAGTGTCCAATCCAGTTGCACTGAAAGCATTGGGCTGAAATTACACTGAAAGCGGCTATGGGGGGCGCTTTTCTCCTCAGCGTTGGCATGGTCATTCTGCTGGCCAGTTTGGGCATTGCTTTCCTTGGCCTGCAGTGTCTCTGAGTCTTTGTTGCTGAACCAGCTGGACTGTGGGTTGACCCTGCACCACAACTTGTCTCCCATTAAAATGGTCCTGTGCTGCTCACAGAGTTTAGACTGTCTAAATATCTGGATTGCCTTCTCCAGGGCTAGATCTTCCTTTGCTTACAGAAGGTCAGAGAGTGCGTCATCCGCTATTCTCATCACTATTCTGTCTCTGATTAGTTCAGATTTTAAGTCTCCGGATTCACAACTTTCTGCCTTCCTGTAAAGATCTTTGATGAATGAATCACAGGTTCTTCTGGCTGCTGGACTCGCTAGTTAAATTTAGCTCTTTCGAATATTTTATTGCTTCTTAGATTAAAATAAACATTGAAAGGTTTTAGTTCTTCTTCAAATTTAGCAGATGGTTCATTGATTCTCTGTCTTATAATAATGTCATCTGCAATCAGGCCTATTGAGCAAAGCAGTGTGTTCATCTACAAACATATGTAATAACATGAGAATTAGGAGCAGGATTGGCCACTCAGCAGCTTGAGCCTGCTCCGCTATTCAATAAGATCATGGCTGATCTGATTGTAACCTCAACTCCACATTCCTGCCTACCCTCACTAATCTTCACCCCCTTGCTTATCAAGAATCTATCTAGCTCAGCCTTAAAAGTATTCAAAGACTCTTCTTCCACTGCCTTTTGAGCAAGAGACCTCAGAGAAAAAAAACTCTCCTCATCTCTGTCCTAAATGGGCAACACTCTTTTTAAACAGTGGCCCCTAGTTCTATCTCCCACAAGAGGAAACATCTTCTCCGCATCCACCCTGTCAAGATCTCTCAGGATCATATATGTTTCAATCAAGTCAACTCTTACTCTTCTAAACTCCAATGGATAAAAGCCTAGTCTGTCCAGCCTTTCCTCATAAGACAACCTGCCCATTCCTGGTATTAGTCTAGTAAATATTCTCTGAACTGTTTCTAATGTATTTACACCTTTCCTTAAATAAAACTACCAATACTGTACACTGTACTGCAGACGTGGTCTCACCAATACCCTGTATAACTGAAGCATAACCTCCCTACTTTTGCATTCAATTCCCCTTGCAATAAATAGAAAGATAACATTCTATTAGCTTTCCTAATTACTTGCTGTACCTGCATATTAGCCTTTTGTGATTCATGCACTAGGACACCCAGATCCCTCTGCATCTCAGAGCTCTGCAATATGCTTCTTCTGTATTCTTCCTGCCAAAATGGACAATTTCACATTTGCCCCCATTATATTCCATCTTCCAGCTCTTTGCCCACTCACTTTTTTTATTCATTCAAGGGATGTGGACTATTGCCCATCCCTAATTATGTTCTCAAGAGCAATTAAGGATGGACAATAAATGCTGGCCTAACCAGCAAAGCCCACATCCCTTGAATGAATTTTTAAAAAATCACTTAACCTATCTATGCTACTGTATATCCTCCTAACATCCTCTTCACAACTTACTTTCCTACCTACCAGTGTGTCATCAGTAAATTTGGTAGCCATACCTTCAGTTCCTTTATCCAAGTAAAATACATAAACTGTAAAAAGTTGAGACCCCAGCACTGATCCCTGTGGCACACCACTCGTTACATCCTGCCAAACTGAAAAAAAACCATTTAAGCCTACTCTGTGTTTCCTGTTAGCTAGCTAATCCTCTATCCATGACAATGTGTTATCCCTTACACCATGAGCTTTTATTTTTCGCAATAACCTTCGACGTGGCACCTTATCAAATGCCTTCTGGAAACCTAAGCATAGTACATCCACCGGTTCCCCTTTATCTACAGCATATGTGACTCCTTCAAAGAACTCCAATAAATCGGTTAACCATAAAAACAAAATACCGCGGATGCTGGAAATCTGAAATAAAAACAGAAAATGCGGGAAAAACTCAGCAGGTCTGGAGAGAGAAAAACAGAGTCAACATTTCAAGTCCATATGACGCTTCTTCACAATTGCTTAAACATGATGTTCCCTTTCACAAAACCATGTTGACTCCGCCTGATTGCTTTAAATTTTTCTAAGTGCCCTGCCATAACACCTTTAATAATAGCTCCTAACATTTTCCCTATGACAGATGTTAAGCAACTGCTTTCTGTCTCCCTCCCTTTTTGAATGAAGGAGTTACATTTGCTATTTTTCAATCTAATGGAACTTCCCCAAATCTAGGGATTTTTGGAAAATTAAAACAACACATCAAATATCTCACTAATCGCTTCTTTTAAGACCCTAGGGTTGTAATTTGGGTTCTTTAATGTCTCAATGATGAGATCTTGAGACTTGTATATTTAAAAATAAACTGTTTATTGGTAGTTTTTAACCATTTACAGATCTCAGGTTACTGTCGTGCATGGTGCTGTTACCTCCATGAGGCTGGTTCCAGAGCGCTCGCTCCAGACTGATCTCTCAGCCTATTACCATATGATTCTATACATCATACCGTGGATAGTGCTATTCTTCAGTCCCACATAATCCCTTGCTCTGCAGTGGCATGCAGACACATACAACATCATACAACATCCAGGATGAAGTCCATCAGAACCCAGGGATTTGTCAGTCCGCAGCTCCAACAATTTGCTGAGTACCACCACCCTGATGATTGTAATTTTCCTGAGTTCCTTCCTCCCTTCAATTTCTTGATTTAAAGCTCCTTCTGGGATGTTACTTGTTAGCCTCTATAGTGGAGACCAATGCAAAATACCGGTTCAATTCATCTGCCATCTCCCTATTTTCCATTATTAATTCCCCAGCTTCATTTTCTAAGGGACCAATGCTCACTGTGTTAACTCTTTTCATATTTAAAAATTTATCAAAACTCTTACTATCTGTCTTTATATTTCTAGATAGCTTTCTCTTGTATTCTAATTTTTCCTCCTTATTAATTGGAATGCACTGCCTGGAAGTATGGTGAAGGCAGGTTCAATCGAAGCATCCAAGAGGGCAGTGGATGATTATTTAAATAGAAACAATATGCAGGGTTACGGAGAAAAGGCAGAAGAATGGCATTGAGTTATAATGCTCATTCGGAGAGCGGGTGCAGACACAATGAGCCAAATGGCCTCCTTCTGCATTGTAACAATTCTGTGATTCTGCATAATCTTTGTGTCATTCTTTGCTCTTTTTTATATATTCTGTCCAATCTGCTCTGCTTCTGAATTTTTGTCTAAACCTGAAGCGATGCCTTATTTTAGAAATATTTTCCTCTGAAGTCCTCAGTTAGGTGATTGATCTAGGCCTTGGATTAGTCCGAATTGATTTGGAAGTGTGGAATTTTGAGCCATGGTTCAATTTTTAAAAGTATACATATACGTTCTGTTTTAAGAGTTTCCTGAATTTCAAGATGGGTTTTGCCATTCACTTGGGGACAAAGAGATTTCCCGAGTTGCTGGTTTTGGAGGGCTCCACTGCAATGGCATTCGCACTCAGCTTAAAACAAAATTCAACATTGGCTGCCTGGATTGACTGCCTGCAGAGTTATCCTCCTCAGCATTTTACTTCAAAGTTGCAAGTTTGTTGACTCTCATCTCAGCTGAGCTTAGAAGCCACGATCCTCCTGGGTTATTTAAATAATTGTTTTTTTCTGTTTCGGAGCAAGCTCGGACATGCACCCACTCAAGGATCGGGTTTTAACGACACGTTTTTTCAAATTGCACTTCTGACTCTTGAAAGATTCCTCAAGACTTGCCGTAGCCTGGAGTTTAAAAGATTTAACTCACTCTGAACTCTGGGATTTGAAGCTGGACTTCCACAGGAGCTGCAGTGAGGAATTGTAAATTTCTGTCTTAGCTTCCAAGTCTTTCTCTGGATCCTCTTCTGGTGATTTTCCCTCTGTGCCTCTGTTTCTGGGGTTTTTTTCAGGTCAGGATGCTTTATTGAAATTTTCCTCAGTTTTCCAGCATTGTAGCTTTTCTCTGCATTTTCTGTGGGTTTTTCCACACGCTGTCACCATGTTGTAGAGTGTTGGCTACAGTTTGGTCATCTGAAGAAGTCTTTGTAGTCATATGTAGATCAGTTGTCAGTCTTTATTGACTCTTAGAACCACTTACAAATATACAGTAAAGGGTACAAGCTAGGAGCTGTCTCCATGCTTGCTGGTACACACAGCTCTGTCCAACACTAGACTGATCCTGGGTGCAGGCCATGTGCTCTCTTACATCACGGTGTGAGCAGTACTTTACTCAGTCCCACATTAACGCTATGTGTGCCAGACCCTTATGCTAGAGACAGATATTGTCTTCGACTGAGCCCCCTCCTCTCACTCATCCTCCTCCCTCTTCTAGCAGCTTACCTTGC
Source organism: Carcharodon carcharias (assembly GCF_017639515.1). Lineage (NCBI taxonomy): Eukaryota > Metazoa > Chordata > Chondrichthyes > Lamniformes > Lamnidae > Carcharodon > Carcharodon carcharias. The sequence continues at coordinate 1,037,118 of NC_054498.1, forward strand.
TTTGCAGTCCCTCTGCTCATTCTCCTAGTCATATTGTATTCCTAGGGGAGTGCCTACTACTACACCCATGCCTGAGACTAACTGGTTTGAGGTCAGGATAAACTCCTTCAGCATCTGTCTTTATATTTCTTCCACAATTCCACAAACTCTCCCTGTATGCTTTGGCAATTTCAAAAGAACTCTAGAAAGCACCAATTTTTGTATTTGTAGCAATGGACTGTAGAAATCAACCAATAATTAACCTGATCGTAGCTGATGATCCCTTTAAATAGAGGTGGTAGAGGGTTCTTCCTGCTGCTGAGCTTATGTTCAGGCATGAGTAATTAAGAGATGGCATTAGCTGATGTGTTGAACTTCAAAATGGCAGCACTGGCAACATTGCTGCTAATTTACATTATGATCTGCCTACTCTGCATGTTTCCAGAAAATGCTCACTGCATATGTCCTAACTAATATGGAGGCCTGCACATATCTCATCAGAAGAGTGCACTTTGGACCTCTAAGGCTCTATGCACCTGGTTTCCAGCAGTGGTCTCTGGGACAGGAACCTTGGCTAATTATCCACATCATAGTCTGAGGACATTGAGGCTATTTATTGTCCCTTTGTCTGCTGCCCCTGGCTGAGATTGGGTTAGTTCAGCACCAACTAAGGAAGAATCCTTGGATCTTCTGCCCAATGTCGTTCAGTATCAGTGGTATTGATGGGTCAACCTCTTTCTCATCCTCCTGTAACCTGCTTGTGCTCCCAAAGTCCAGCAGAGGGCAGTGTCGTACTGCACTGCCAGGCTCACTGGTATTGCTGCGCTGACCACTCAATCATTTGGGCAGTGATTTTGTGGAATTAGATGGAAATTACAGGATTCATACAGGCCATTCAACTCAACCAATCTTAGTTTGTGTTTATCCACCAAAAGAGCAGTATCTTAATCCCATGCACCCACCTTGTTCCAATATCCATTTACTCCGCCTTTCCTTTAATCACAAATCTAACATGTTCTGCAATTTTGACATTTTCTCTGCTTCAATTATTAATTATGGCTGCACATACCACAGCCTCACAACCCTCTAGGGAAAACATGTTTCCATTATTATCTGCCCTAAATCTTTTACATTTATTCATATGCCTATGTTTTCTCTATGTATTCTCGAGCCCTGGATTTCAATTTCTAACTACTAACAGCATTCAAGATGTTAAGCACCTTTATTAAAGCACTCTTTAATCTCCTCTGTTCTAACAATTTTGAAGCCTTTTTTTCTATTTCCTCTACGAGACCTATGAACCTGCCCTGTGCCATCTCTTGTTGCCTCGAGGGTGTGTAAATGGTAAATTAATTTGAATACAGATAAGAATGAAGTGGAGCATTTTGGTAGAAGGAATAAGGAGACAAAAGCTTCCTGGAAAATAAGAATCAAAATGAGGTTGAGGACAAAGGGCACAGATACTCAAAACGCTAAAAGTAGTGATGCAAGTTATCGACACCATAAAGAATGTAAACAAAACACTGGAGTTTTTTTTAGAACAATGAAATTGAAAAGCAGAGAAGTCACGTTTAACTTGTATCAAGTCTTAGACCACACTTGGAGGAGTGTACCGAGTACCAGTATCAGCGTACCAGTCGACATTCTATAAAAAAGACATAAAGGCACTGGAGAGGGTGTGGATCGGATGTACAAGGGTAATACCAGAACTGAGAGGTTACAGTACCAGGAAACGATGAACTGCTGGGTTTCTTTTCTCTAGAAAAGAGAAGGACGAGGGGTGACTTGACAGCCTTGAAACTATGAAGAGGTTTGATAGGGTAAATGTAGAGAAGGCCATAAGATGGTCACTAATAAATCGAAAAGGGAATTCAGAAGACCCTGTTTTACCCAGAGAGTGTTTAGAAAATGCTGAGTGGAGCAAATGACATCTTGTATCAATGTTTGACCTAGTTATTTATTTATACAGCCTGAGTTTCTGTATCCTGAGGACCGAAGATCTGCACCCACTACAGCAACTTAAGTTTGGACTTTTTCTGAGATTTTCTGATTGTTGGAATTGGGACGTGTGTCCTTGGTCTCCCAGCCCCTGTTCTTGAGCTGATAGATGTGTTGACCTGATCTCTGATTAGGCAGGAATGTACCAGTTATTTCAGCCAAGTGCCTGCCCAGATCAAAAACCCTGGAGTATGTGAGGCAGCATTGTAACAGACTCAGTCCAGAGTAATGAGCAAAAACACAGACGCAGACACAGACACAAATGCATGGACAGACACATATACATACACACATAAGCGCACACACACATGTATAGTGGGAGTTACGTATTAACACTAATTTTAGAAGGGACAAAAATGTCATATAAGGGTGTTCAAGTTAGTAAGGGTTAATGTGGGACTGGAGAACAGTACCGCCCACATTATGATGTAGTTACATGATGGTGGATTGTGTGCAATCAAGTCCAGCAGAAGCCAGCATGGAGACAGCATCCATGCAGGGCTATATCTTGGAGATGTATATAGTTATGAGTAGTTAATAAACGGTTCAATCATACCAGCCTCCAGACCTCTTAGTGAGACATGAAACAACCTTACAACAGTGAAAGATGGACCCCGAAATCCTGAAAGCATGAAAAAGTAAAGAAACTGCAGTCTGACCTGCAAGAAGTACACCTATATCAAAGACACAGCTGAAGATTGCCTAAACAAGTTTCATTGCCAGACCTGATCGATCACAGATGCAGAGTCAAGGGACCTGGCCAGATCACAAAAGGCTGAGCAAAATTCAAAAAAGATAAAAGTCTGAAAGGCAGAAGAATAATCCACAGTGCAGCTGAAAAGAAGAACCTGAGTGAACACAGAGTGAAGGGACCTAGCCAAATCACTAAAAGGGTGAGCAAAATACAGCAATAAAAGCAGAAATTACCTATTAAAATTGGCAGCAATCAAGATCAGCACCAGCACACCATAATATGTAGCGCCTGAGCTCCAACGAGAGAAAAAAAATTTAATACAGCAACCAGACCTAAAAGATTATCCTCAATTACACTCTCTAAGCTTGAAAAAACCAAGAGGAGAACCTTCAGCTCGGTGAACAGGGCCAGGGCCTGCTCGCTGAGGCACAATACACGGGGTGACATTGGGCGTGTGTCCCGACATCACCGCGTGCCATTTAGATTTCCAGTTTGGCGGGGACGCAGCTGAGTGGGCTGTGCACCCGCCAAACTGTCAAAGGCCTATTATGGCCATTTAACTAACAAGTAAAATAATTAACAGAGCTGCCCATCCAACATTAAGGTTGGCGGGTAGGCGAAGAGCTGAGGTGGCTTTCGCATTTCTCATGGAACCTCATCCACGGGCAGGATGAAGTTTCATGAATAATTTTAAATTATCTCAAAAATTTTTATTAAAATTAATGCACATGTCCCAGCTCATGTGACAGTTTCACATGAGGGGATATGTCATAAACATTTTTTCAATGCGTCATTGAACTGTTAAAACTTAAAACTAATCTCCCTGAGGCACCTCTGCGCCTCAGGGAGATTTCTGCGTTCTTTCATGTGCATGTGCAAAAGAGTGCACTCCCAACTCAGGGAACCTGCCCCTCTCCATCCACCTGCACAAGGAGCGCACAGCGTCATTAATTGACCCACCCACATAAAATGGTGGCTCGGACCCAATCAGGGGCACAATTCCCCCTAACGTGGGGAAAATTCTACCCTAAGAACCTGGCCCAAACAGCTTATTTGAAGATTCCTGGGGAATCAATTGCTTTGTAGAGTTGGGCTCATGATCGCTGAGGGAGCCAACCAAGGTCCGATAGGCGTGGGAAGAAGTGAAAGGACGGTTGTGGTGGTAACATTTTGGAAAAGAGAGAAAGGCATTAAGGTTATACTCTACTCTTATGGAAAACAGCCATGGATAGTAAATTTAAACTACCAGACCAATTTGAGCTCATGCAAGGGCCAAACCTGATGCAAAATGGAGAAAAGAATTTTTAGATTACAGGAGAAGTTCAGGATTAAGTCAGTAATCAGAAAAAGTATATGTTAATACATTTTTATACTCGTTTGGTGTATTTGCAGATGAAGTAATCCTAATGCAAGGCATTGATGGATCCTCAACCAGCTTTAATGAGATATGGAAAGCCTTTGAAAAGTGTTTTAATCTTCAAATTATGGCTTAAAAACGTGGATAGAACAGCCCCAAGAAAGCAATGAAAGGACAAAAGACAATACCCAAGCAAACCACACGATGGTGGAGAGAGGCAGAGAACCATCCAGTAGTAATAAAAGTATGGCCTGAATGTTTCGTATAGCGGAGTCTCTCTTCCCGCCATCTGAAGAGTTGACGGGGAATCCACTCCCACCAACTCTGAGTGCCCCGCAGCTATTTCATTCTCAAATGAACATTAATTGGCTGCAGGTGGGCCTTGCCCTCCTCAAGCAGGAGGACGTCCCAACTTAGAGAGTTTCCGGCCAATTGGATTGGCTGGTAGCTCTCTAGGCCCTGCAGCAACAGCACTGCCGTGGACAGAAGAGAAACATCAGGAGGACGTCAGAGCCTCAGTGTGGGAGGTCCAGGGAAGTTCAAGGGTTCCCAGGATGGGAAGGGGGAATGTGAAGAGGGTGATCGGTGTTTGGGTGAAGGGGCCAATGGAGGAGAAAAGTCCCAAGGCCACCTTAAATGGGGAGGGGGGCGCTGCCCAACTTCAGAAGGATGTTTCTGCACCTCCCCCCCACCGCACTTCCCCCCCGCACCTCCCCCCACCCCGCCCCACCCCCCTTCCTGTTTAAGTTCAGCCTTCCCCCATACCAGCTCAATCCTCCTGCCAGCCTAAAAATTGAGGCTGACTGAAATGGCTCTGAAGTGGCCAATAATTGGCTGCTTAAGGGCCTCAACTGTAGCACGGGTGGCTTCCTGTCCGAGGTCTTGCCTGTCCCAGCATAAAAATCACTGCATGGCCAAGGCGAGTGGGAACCCGGAGGGAATACTGTCCTTTAAGTTTCATACTCCCCTGCCTGAAAACTCGCCAGTGGGAGAGCATAAAATTCTGGCCGATATCTTTTTGAAAATCCTGAGAGATTACCAAATGGCAACAGCAAAGGCAGTGTGGAGTGAGCAACTGGCTGTGAATAAATAAAAGCTCTGATGTAACCTAAAAGAAACAAAGATTGCAAAATGAAAATTAAGCAAGACAGGAAAATGTTTGTATCAAAGCTGACTTGGAAGATTTGAAACACAAGATTCAAGTTGACTATATATCTTTGCAAATGCACGATAAACTAAAGTCTTCAAACTGTTCATACTCTCAATAAACACATTTCTGAAGTGTCACAAAGGCACAAAGAGGCTTTGAAAGAAGTAGAAAGGTTGAATGTTAAGAAGAATACAATCTGTGAAAATCTAATTTCTGCGCAAATCAGTACATATACTCAGAAAAGCACAAGGAGGAAATCACAGCTCTGAATTCCATTGTTGGTAACTCGAAGAGGAAGTTGGAAAAATACAATCAGCAACACAGCCAGGCACAACAGCAGGCAGGAAAGATACTCCAAGAAGTCACTGCCCTGAAAGACTCTGAAGAATCAATATGTGGCCCTGGATAAACATGAGGAGTTTAAAAAGATGTTGAATACTATTTCAGAAAAAGCTGCATTGGAACTATCAGTGGCGACAAAACAATGCATGGAAGCACAGAGTGTGAAGACAAAAGCTGAATAATAAAATAAACAGTTGAAAGAATGGCTGATTGTCCTTCAAGATAAAATGCAAAAAGAAGTACATAACCTTTTAATAGCAGGGAGAAATGAAGACTACCTTGAATAGCAGGAAAAAGTTGAGGAGACTATTTAATTACAAGAAAACTCAAGACAAAGCAATTGAGCTTCACAAAGAAAAGGAAGAACCTTCATATGCTACAACGATCCCTCAGGTCAAAGTTTGGTCCTCTGGAAAATTACCAAGAGAAGCAACATGGATTTAATGTCATTCTGAATGAACTGAAGACCCAGCTGAATGGAAAGGAGGAGGGAGGGAAAGGAAAAAACATAGAGCTTCCCAAGCAGCAAGCAGATAATGAAGCCAAGAGTAGCACAATTATGGAACTGAAACAAATTCAGATTTCACCAGAGACAGACCTGGCCAACAGCAAAACCAAAATGAAGGACAAGGACAAAGCTCTGCAGCAGATAGAGAAAGAAAAGACAGAAATAAGATTGGAAAACGTAAATCCAACACTGAAGCTCAAGGAACAAGAAAAAACACTGGATATCTCAAACTTACTTAGAGCCAACGAATTGTTGAAAAATGACGGAATGAAAATCAAGATCTAGAATATGAAGAAAAAGTAGAAAACTTGCATCTCCAATTCAAGAGTCAGAAAAAGCGCTCTCTACTAGTTCTGCAGCAAACCCAAAGGGAAGTAGAAGTTCTTCCAAAGGAGCATAAAGAGATTCAGAAACAAGAGCAGAAGTAAAATTAAAGAATGTGAATTTGAAGGATAGCACAGAGGAATTAGGCTCTGCTTTTTTTTTATTCATTTAGGGGATGTGGACATCACTGGCTGGGCCAGTATTTATTGCCCATCCCTAATTGCCCTTGAGAAGGTGGTGATGAGATGCCTTCTTGACCTGCCGCAGTCCCTGTGGTATAGGTACACCCACATTGCTGTTAGAGAGAGAGTTCCAGGATTTTGACCCAGCAACAGTGAAGGAACAGCAATATATTTCCTAGTCAGGATGATGGGTGACTTGGAGGGGAACTTCCAGGTGGTGGTGTTCCCATCTTTCTGCTGTGTTTGTCCTTCTTAGATGTTAGTGGTCATGGGTTTTGAAGGTGCTGCCTAAGGAGCTTTGGTGAATTTCTGCAGTGCATCTTGTAGATGGTACACACTGTTGCTACTGTGCATCAGTGGTGGAGGAAGTGAATGTTTATGGATGTAATACCAATCAAGCAGACTGCTTTGTCCTGGATGATGTCAAGCTTCTTGAGCGTCATTGGAGCTGCACTCTTCCAGGCAAGTGGGGAGTATTCCATCCCACTCCTGAGTTGTGTCTAGTAGATTGTGGACAGGCTGTGGGGAGTCAGGAGGTGAGTTACTCATTGCATTATTCCTAACCTCTGACCAGCTCTTGTAGCCACAGAATTTATAAGGCTAGTCCAGTTCAGTTTCTGATCAATAGTAACCCCGAGGATGTTGATAGTGGGGGATTCAGTGATGGTAATGCCATTGAATTTCAAGGGATGATGGTTAGATTCACTCTGTTGTTGGAGATGGTCATTGCCTGGCACTTGTGTGGTGTGAATGTTACTTGCCGCTTATCAGCCCCAGCCTGAATATTGTCCAGGTCTTGCTGCTTTTGGACATGGACTGCTTCAGTATCTGAGGAGTTGCGAATGGTGAGGAGCATTGTGCAATCATCAGCGAACATCCCCACTTCTGACCTTATCATTGAAGGAAGGTCATTGATGAAGCAGCTGAAGAGAGTTGGACCAAGAACGCTACCCTGTGGAACTCCTGCAATGATATCCTGGAGCTGAGATGATTGACCTCCAAAAACCACATCCATCTTCCTTTGAGCTCAGTATGACTCAAACCAGCAGAGAGTTTTCCCACTGATTCCCATTGGCTCCAGTTTTGCTAGGGCTCCTTGATGCCACACTCGGTCAAATGCCACCTTGATGTCAAGGGCAGTGTCACAAAAGTATAATAATTCCCATAATATTGTTGTGATTTATTGTAAAAGTAGGTTAATGGAGGTGTTTGGATAGTTTCTCTGTGTGTGTGTGTATGTGTGTGGGATTTAATTGAATTGGAGACAACTGGTCTGGAGGCTTTGACTCATCAAAAGAAGAGGCTTGAAATGCTAAATATGTAAACATGGCTGAAGTTTTAGAATGTGAGGGAGGAGAATTTGCAATTTTAGATAAATCAGGGTACTTTAAATTTCAAAGAGATGGTAGGATGTTATACCTAGTTAGGGAAGCTAGGCCAAGCAGTGTGTTTATTTTTCCCAAAGGTTACTGATAGTATTAGCACCATAAAAAGATTTCTATTATGAGAAAGGTAAAGTTCCAAAGACATATAGTAAAATGGAATTTGCATTAAAAGGGAGAAACATGTATAAAGGGAAATGAAACTGTGTGTCAGGGAATGCATTGTAAGATCTACCAGATGTGTGAAAAGCCTCCACTGTTTGTGCATTAACTCTGCTGTCTACAAAAAGCGATGCTGGGAATTCTACTGTCCAGGGTATTGTGGTGAGTTGCCTTGATCTGTAGAAATCAATTTTTTTACCATTGCCTTAACGAGGGTGTAAGTGGAAGCCAGATTAATTAGGGGCTTTAGGAGTTATTATAGTAATAATTTATAGACTTATGTATGTGCTTGAAATCTTTTCTTCTGTTAATAAATGTTTAATTTAGCTTTCTAAAGAAATCTCTAAAGTCTTGGTGGACTTGTTACTACTGAATTCAGGGCACGCATCTCAAACTAAATACAAATTGCAAAACCATTCTGATAGGGGGATCAAGTTTCCCTCATGGATTCAATCTGCCTGGCACACATCATCTGTTGTGTCATAAAAAATTGGGGGCTGTTTGTGGGATATTTGAAATTCCTTGATTGGTTTGGAGTTGGTGAATCTTAAGGTTATGAGTATGAGAAGCACTTTGAACTCAGGAGTTGGTGTGAGGGATTTTTTTAAGTGGTGAGACTACAAAAATAGCTGTATCCTCGGCGAAAACTTTTTTGGAAATAGATAATAGAACCCTGATTGGGTTACAAAAAGTATCTATGAGTAAGTTAGCAGGGTTGGCAGATAAATTGCAGTTGAAGTTACCAGTGGGGGCAAAGAAAGCAGACATCGTTGAAGGTGTAGCACAGCATTTAAAGTTGGAAGTTATACCTGACACAAGTGAGTCACAGCTGGGGGTGGTGTGACTTCAGTTAGAAATGAAAAAGCTTGAATTTGAACAGGCAAAGGGAATAGATCAAAACTTGAATTAAAGGCAGCAGAAAGAGAGAGGGAAAAAGAGATTATTTCAAAAAGAAATGGAAATGTGAAAACTTGATCTCCAGAGGGAAAAATTAGCAATGGAGGGAAGAGAGAAGAAAATAGACAGAGTACCAACTTAGAAAGCTGTATTTTAAAAAAAGAGGCATAAAGAGACATCAGATGCTGAAGAAAGTTCTGATGATGAAAAAACCTTTAACCTAAAACCCAGTGGGGAGATGTTTAAATTTATGCAAGCTCTTCTGAAGTTTGAACGAGTTGAGGAGGTGTTCTGTATTTCATTTGAGAAGATAGATAAACAGGTGGAATTTTCCATGTTGCCGGGTAGATGCCAGTGTTGTAGCTGTACTGGAAGAGCTTGGCTAGGGGTGTGGCAAGTTCTGGAGCACAAGATTTCAGTACTATTGTCAGAATATTGTCAGGGCCCATAGCCTTTGCAGTATCCAGTGCCTTCAGCCATTGCTTGATATCACATTGGGTGAACTGAATTAGCTGAAGACTGGCATTTGTGATGCTGGGGACCTCCGGAGGAGGCCGAGATGGATCATCCACTCAGCACTTCTGGCTGAAGATTGTAGCAAATGCTTCAGCCTTATCTTTTGCACTGATGTGCTGGGCTCCTTCATCATTGAGGATGGGGATATTTGTGGAGCCTCCTCCTCGAGTTGTTTAATTGTTCACCACCATTCACAACAGGGCGTGGCAGGACTGCAGAGCTTAGATCTAATTCTTTGGTTGCAGAATCACTTAGCTGTATATATCACTTGCTGCTTATACTGTTTCGTGTGCAAGTAGTCCTGTGTTGCAGCTTCACCAGGTTGACACCTGATTTTTCGGTATGCCTGGTGCTGTTCCTGGCATGCCCTCCTGCACTCTTCATTGAACCAGGGTTGATCCCCTGGCTTGATGGTAATGGTAGAGTGGGGGATATGCTGGGCCATGAGGTTACAGATTGTGGTTCAGTACAATTCTGCTGCTGCTGATGGTCCACAGCACCTCTTGGATGCCCACTCATAGTTGCTAGATCTGTTCGAAATCTATCCCACTTAGCATGGTAGTAGTGCCACAGAACACAATGGAGGGTATCCTCAATGTAAAGGCAGGACTTTGTCTCCACAAGGACTTTGAGGTGGTCACTCCTACCGATACTGTCATGGACAGATGCATCTGCAGCAGGCAGGTTGTTGAGGATGAGGTCAAGTATGCTTTTCCCCTTGTTGGTTCCCTCACCACCTGCCACAGGCCCAGTCTAGCAGCTATGTCATTTAGGACTCGGCCAGCTCGGTCAGTAGTGGTGCTATCGAGCCACTCTTGGTGATGGACATTGAAGTCCCCCACCCAGAGTATATTCTGTGCCCTTGCCAAGCTCAGTGCTTCCTCCAAGTGACGTTCAACATGAAGGAGCACTGATTCATCATCTGAGGGAAGGCGGCCTGTGATAATCAGCAGGAGGTTTCCTTGCCCATGTTTGACCTGATGAGACTTCATGGGGGTTAGAGTCAATGTTGAGGACTCCCAGGGCAAAGCCCTCCCGACTATATACCACTGTGCCACCACATCTGCTGGGTTTGTCCTTCTGGTGGGACAGGACATACCCACGGATGGTGATGGTTGTGTCTGGGATATTATCTGTAAGATATAATTCCGTGAGGATGACTGTGTCAGGCTGTTGCTAGACCAGTCTGTGAGACAGCTCTCCCACTTTTGGCACTAGCCCCCAGATGTTAGTAAGGAGGATTTTGCAGGGTGGACAGGGTTCAGTTTGTCATTGCTGTCGATGGTGCCTAGGTCAATGCCGAGTAGTCTGTTTGGTTTCATTCCCTTTTATTGACTTTTTTGTGGTTTGATACAACTGAGTGGCTTGCTAGGCCATTTCAAAGGGCATTTAAGAGTCAACCACATTGCTGTGGGTCTGGAGTCACATGTAGGCCAGTCCAGGTGAAGACTGTAGATTTACTTCCCAAAAGGGCATTAGTGAACCTGATGGGTTTTTACGACAATTGGCAATGGTTTCATGGTCACCATTAGACTTTTAATTCCAGATTTTTATTGAATTCAAATTCTACCATCTGCCGTGGTGGGATTCCCAGAGCATTACCCTGGGTCTCTAGATTTCTAGTCCAGTGACAATACCACGACACCACCTGCTAAGGGAAAACTGTTCAGCATAGAGAACCACCTTTCACATAGGACAGATGAGTTAGCTAATGAAAAGTTAGAATTTGATGAACTTCAAGTATCAGAAGTCTCTATTAAGCAATGTGAAAAATGCCTGGAACAGGAAAAAGAATTGCTGATGAATCAGAACATTTGGTTGAACGCAGAATTAACCACCAAAGCTGATGAAATGTTGCAATTCATCGTGAAAAGAGTCATGAAATTCTTGAACTTTGATCAGATCTGAAGAACATGAAAGATGAGATGCACAATTTGGAAGATCAATTCCAGACTTTAAAAGCAGAAAAGGAAAATTCTAAGAAACAGACTGAGGATCAAACGAGTGAATTGAATGAGCCTAACGACAGTAAATGACCATGGAAGAAGGATTCTGAAAGAAATGAATGCCCAGGTGATGTTGTTAAGCTTGTATAAGGATTTTGCAGATAACTCTGAAACAAAGAAACTGACCTGACCAGAGTCACTGCTGAACTGAATGAAAAGGTGAACAAGCTTGAAAAAGAATTGGAAAACAAGAGAACAAACAAATATTTGGCTACAATTGTGAATCAAGTGGAAATGGATGTTCCTTTTCTAAAACATCAACATCCAGCAAGATCATGGAGGACCCTACGAGAAAAGAAAATTTGTGCCCTCTCTAGGAATGAACGGAGTGAACATTCCATTCGGGGGATTGGGACAAATCCTTGGAGTCCAAACAAAGCAGACAGGTTGTCAATAAAGAGAAACACAACTTGAAGGAACACAAAAAGCAAATCAAATGGAGACAACCAAGTGTGGTAAACACAGGGTACTACAATATCAACGCCAAACTGACAAGACATGTTATGATCCCAGCTGATGTTATTACTAAACAACTCAGATCCCAGGGTTGAACCTGGCTTGATAGATCCTAACTTTTATTTTTTGTTTAGAAATGTGGAGGGCGGCTACTGAACAGTCACAGGAGTCAGCTGGTAAACTTTTAAACAAAAGAATAAAACATTTAGTAAACAAGAATAGATGAACTATATTATAATACTCCTTCACCCCAACTATAATTTACAATGTTTATATAAATTTGTAAAGATAACAAGTTACAAAATCGATCTTATACTCTAATGTTCACAGTAAGTATACCGTCCATGTAAACTAATAGGTAAACTGCTGTTGGACACGCCATTCTCCAAAACCAAGTTTCTGTGGACTTCCCAGCAACCCCCCAGATGCTCATCGCACAGTGAGCTAACTGGTCTCACTGAAACCCTGTCTCTCTCACAATGGCTTCCAATCTCCACATTTGAAGAACTCGCCCTGGAATTCTCTCCCAAATACCGCTTTCACTCAGACATCTCCAACAAGGATCCACCTCCAGGTTTTCAACCTCTCTTTCCAAGGTTTGTTGCCCCTGGATTTCTACGTGCATCCAAGCTTCACCTTCCAGTCACACACACACTCTCAGATGTTCAGCTGTGCCAAGTGGAACACCACTTCTCCAAAGACCCATAGTAAGGAGTCACTGACCTTCGGCTGTCTCCTCAGATCTTCTGGCTTCTCACAAGCCCACCTCATTCCAAGTCTGCTCCTGGCAGCTCTGTCTCCTTTAATTTTAATCCTTTTCCTCTGCTCCTAACTCTTAACTTCCTTTAACAGGATCTGTTTCGGATTCCTGTGCTTGTTCCTTAACTTGAGTGTCTTCCTGGAACGTCTTTCTGCCCCACTCCCTGGCTTGGGACTTCATTTTTGTTTTGGGACCTGCTCCTGATCCCTCTCCTGTGTCCAGCTTCCTCTGGCACTTTCTTCCAAATGGCATTCTCTTCCAGGTCACCTGACCTACTTTTCCTGCTGTTTCACTTTCTTCCTTGATTTCCCCTCTGCGCAGGTGCAGAGCTGGCTTCCAGCCTGTAAAAAAATGTGCGCAGGTCTGGTTACCGGCCCATAACTGAGAAAATGCACCAACTGCTCATGTACGACCATTCACTGACTGGCACATATGCAGAAACCAAACATCATACAATAGAACAATCTGTGCATGTGTGGTCATACTACAGCTGACGCATGCACAGAGATCACCAGGGCCTGATCTATTTCCCAAACCCTGAGGCCCAATCTCCGTTTTAAAAGGTGCATTTTTTTTTCCTTTGGGTTCGTCACAGTCAACCCAAAGCAACTGGGACTACCATTTCTCCAAATGTGACAGAACGAGATCTGGAAGAGTTGTCAAATCTTCAAACCATTTAAATTTGTAAAGTCAGACACTTGAGGTCAGGGTTGGGGGTGGGGGGGAGATGGGAGAGGTTGGGAGAGGGGGGGATGTGGATGGGAGAGGGAGTAGCATGTAAAGTAAAGATTATATTGTAAACATATTTGGGTAAAGACTTGGGGGAGGTGTAGTATTAGGATGTTCGGCTAGGGCACAGGGTAATGTGAGACTAGAGAATTGTACCACCAACAGTTTGATGTAGAGAGTCACATGATGGTAGACTGTGTGTAGGAGAGTCTGGAAGGAGCCAGCATGGAGACAGCTCCCATGCAGGGCTGTACATTGCAGATGTATATAGTTATGGGTTACCAATAAACAGTGTATGTTCAACCATACAAGCCTCCAGACCTCTTAGTGAGACACCTAACAACCTTACAACAAAAACAAAAAGCAGACAGTGCGGAAATATACAGCAATGGAGTGAGGCTCTAAATACAGGTTAACATATTTTATGAAACCTTTAAGGTTCATTCATTTTTCCTGGAGCCAACTCAAAAGGTACATCACTGCTCTCAGGAATTCACTCTCATTTCTCTAGTTTTCCAGCTATTTGCCAATGCACAAGATTTCATGGGGGCCCTTCCACTAACTTTTGGTTAAGTGACCCTCCAATTTCTTTACCGACCTCACAACTCTGAATTCCATAGCTCCAGCATGGGCCTACCTGCAACTTCAGAAAACACCCTTGGTTTCCAATTGCCCATTACTATGGTTCCAAACTGCAACCAAGTTGATTACTTCCAGAACTCAAACTACAACAAGGTTAACTGCCTTTTATTTAGAAGATTACTGTAGATTTCTTCCTTTAGCTTCCAGTTAAACAAATCTTTCAGTCATTTTATCCCCTTACCAATTTTGTCTTATACTGAATACCAGCTCCCATTCACACACTGCAGCATGGACGGTAGATCCAGCATTTACTCTACTTCAGGTGTAGGGCTGGCTTTATCGCTCAGCTTCCAAGGAGCTACAAGCTACATAAGACCCAAAGCTGACAAAGTCTCTTAGCTCCCTTTCCAAACATTAACCAATCTTCCCTGCTGGGTATGGCCTAGCTGAATTCACAGAGTTCAACTCGAAATGAAGGATCTCACTAAGCTCCACCCATCTCCATGGCAATGTGACACACACAACCTGTTCCCAGGTAAAAATGCAAATTAACTACCTATAAATTCCAATGTTCTCTATAATTCTGTAAACTACATGAAGAACTGTCATAAATGAATGACTGTTACCTTTCTACTCTGACTTTGTCCAGGAAACACAAGTTACTTTTTGAATTATAATTATCAGGTTTGTGTGGTTTACCAGCCTCTAGATGATTACTAGCATTTTTTCCAATTTACTTAGATTCAAAGTTCAATTTCTAAAACAAAAAAGCTATACCTAAAATACATGAACAAAGACATTAGGCATACAGAGCAGGAGTAACACACAATGTCATTAATAATCATCAGACTCTGACGTCCATGACCCCCTCAGCTACCCCGGCAAGCTTGGCTTACAACAAACCTGTTTCAGATGTTCTGCATTTGTTCCTCTAACACAAAATACTTCCGTCAGTGCTACAGGAAATTGATAACAATGGACCCAATTCCCATTTCCTGATTGGAAACAATTGGACATTTACTTACTCATTAAAACAGCTACTGAACAAATGCACCAAGCCTAGAGCCACAGGCTGTATACACCAGGAGAATAATGAAAAAAACAAGATATCAATGGTCTATCATAGCAGTGAAAGCAGCCCATATTAGAGATGAACATTGATGTCCTGATGAACCAAGTGTACCTGAAATAGAAAGTTCCTTCATTCCTCTGACATCCCACAGTGGGAGTATATTCACCACCCAGACGGCAGCGGTTCAAGCAGGTGGCTCACCACCATCTTCGCAAGGGGCAACAAGGATGGACAATAAATGCTGACTTTGAGATTCCCATATCCCAAACTTGGATTTTTTAAAAGTAAGCTTAATGCAAATTCAGACGAATTTGGGGGACGTTCACAGCAGATTAAAGGAAACACCTCAGCTTAATAATGTTGTAAAGAAGCTAATACAATTCTCAAAACTATCACAAGAGGTAGAGAATATGAAAATCAAGGGGTAAGGCTAAATTTGCATAAAACCTTAAGGCTGCGGTTGGAGCACTATCTGTCTAAACTATCAGAGGTTCAATGACGTTTTAGAGAGGGGTAAGATAGAGTCACTTGGATGCTGCCTGGCGTAAGGAAATACAAATATGAAGAGAGGAGACTTGAAAAAATTAATCTACTTCTGTTAGGGTGATATGATAGAAACGTCTCAAATTGTAAAAAAGGGAGAAAGGGTGTAGAATGAACGATACACAATTAAGTGTTAGAGATTCAGAACAGACGGCAGCTAGGAGGAACTTCACACAGGGAGTTGTAAGGCTATGGAATTCGCTGTCAGGGTTGGAAACAGCAACATTGAAGATTAGATTGTAGTAGAGAAGGATGAAGGGATATGAGAACAGGACTGTAATTAGAATTGAACAGCACAACATGTACTGGTTGGTCCTGTTGAATGTCCTGTTTTCTTGCTGTAATCCCTTTGTAGTTTCAATGCTGTCCACACATGCACTTCCCTGCAGGGCTGATTAGTTGGAATGGGAACACTTACTCCTTTCTTCCCCTCTCTAACCTATGTCCACTCCACTCCTACTGAGATCAGCTAACTCAGCACTAACTGTAAAATGAACTGGGATGCTCATACCCTATGTGGCTCAGTCACACTGAGCAACAGGAGCTGGTCCCCAGCATTTGCTCTGGGACCAGCAGTCCAGAGACCAATTGTTTAAGTCCCAACAAGGCAAGTTGTGAAATTGGATTCAATAAATCTGGTAATTTCATGGTTAACACTCAAAAAATTGACAATGGAAACAGCTGGATTGTCGTAAAATTTCAACTAGATTCACTAATGTGCTTCAGGGAGTTCCTACACCTGACTCCAGTCCCATGCTATTTGGTCGTTTTTTTTAATGCACTCTGAAGTGAGCTAACAGTTGTTTTTATTGCTATATTATTTGTAAAGAGCTAGGAACTAATTGTTTTGTGAAGAAGGTAGCTCACCATCACCTTCTCAAGGGCAACTAGGGATGGACAATAAACGCTGGCCCAGCCAGCAAAGTACACATCCCGTGAATGAATTTTAAAAAATATATCCGGGGTGCCACATTTTACTGCTGTGCTGCAATCATGTGCCAAGTGACAATATATCAGTCTACCAATCACATGGAAAGCAGTGAGAAATCCACTTGATGAAGCTCTAGCATTTTGAGTCTGAAGTGTGATTATTTCTAAATTATGGGAACCAGAAGAGATAACACAACCACTCGGTTGTGAAAACAATTGTTACCCAGAGAAACTATGTATAAGCAATAAATTAGGCCATTTCTAAATTACTCAATGAACCAGTTCAATATCCAACCTGTAGATACTTCTCAGCACTTCATTCTTTATCTTTGTTATGTACTTGAAAGAAACATTCTACTTTAATTCCCCTCTAATTTTCTCCTTTTGCTCCTCCTTTGTATTCTGCATCAACAAACAGTTCCAGTTTGGAATATAAATAGAAAATGCTGGAAATACTTAGCAAGTCAGGCAGCACCTGTGCAAAAACAGAGTTAACATTTCTGGTCCATGACATTTTTGGCAAAAACTGAAAACTCTCAGCTCCAGCTTGGGGTTTATTCTGTAAACTAATATTTCAGGAATGCAGTGTGGGAGCAGTCTGAGTATTGTTATTGTTGCAGATTTCCGCAGCCACGTAAGTGTTTGTATAGGACAAGTGACCAGCAGACAGCTTGCTTCAGATAGACTGTCACAAGAGGAGAATGGGACACTCCCATTGTCAGCTCAGACAGGCCACAGTACTGTGTGGTTGTGGACTGTTGGCAGCAATACTGCAATACTTTAAATTAGATAACTTTTAGAAAGGATGGAAGTCCCTCAACCACCACCTCACTCCCACCCCATGTGATGATTTCATGCATCACCCACAGGGGATGAGAGGGAAAAAGAGTAAAGGACATGACAACCTGTCCTGTTTGGTTAGAGGCTGAGGGTTGTCTCATCTGGAAAAACGTACAGGTGAGCAAAAAAGTGCATCTTTCTGTCTTTGGTGTCATAACATGAAGATTTTTCAATGAGGAAATCCTGAGCATTTATCTCTAGTTGCGTCTCGCACCCAATTCTGAACCGCTACTCCAGCAGTGGATGTTGACCTTTCAGTTACTACACTCTGTTCATTGGAACTCACCCAAAACTACATTCCTTCTTACCTCTCTCCTTTCCTTCAAAGGCCTCTGATCCTCTCTGTCTGCTTGGCATCCTCCTGTCTGAAACATTGCTGCACCAGTGCAAGTCGTGGTGAATGAAGGAAATGAAATTCTTGCTTTACCAACCTTATTGAATCTTTTCAGGAGATAACAGAGTAGACAGTGGTAATGCAGTAGATGTCATGGATTTTCAAAAGGCCTTCAATAAGGTACCTCATAACAGACTAATGAATGAGGTCAGAGAATGTGGAGTCAAGGCACAAATGACAGAATGGATAGCTAACTGGTTTCAAGACCGAGAGTGGGAGTAAAAGGTTGTTATTCAGAGTGGTAGAGGTGGAAAGTGATGTTCCGCCAGTGCTGGGACCGCTGCTGTTCACAATTTACATTAACAATTTGGACTTTGGGATCAAAAACACAATTTCTAAATTTGAGGATGTCACTTAATTGAATAGCCAATACTGTGATGGACTGCAACAATTTATAATAGAACATGAATAAGCTTGAAGAATGGGCAAATAATTGACAAATGATGATCAGTGCAGATAAAGGTGAAGATTGTAGAAAGAACAGGGAGGTCACTTATTACTTGGAAGATACAAGTCTAGGTGGGTTAATGGAACAAAGGGATCTCAAAGTACAAATACACGAATCATTAAAAGTCGAGTCACGGGTCAGGAAGGCCATAAAAAAAGCCCAAATTTTTGCAGGGACTGAGATGGTCTCCGAATTAACGCAAAATGGCAATAGTCCCTCCCCTCCAAACCTGGCACCCAGTATTTTCACCAAAGGAGGAATAGAGGCAGGTTATAGTTTCCACATCAATGGTTCACAGAGGCAGCAGCATATGTAAAAGTGCAGCTGCATCAGTCAGGTGCAATTTCCATTACCCAGGTTTCTGAAATATGGCTCATGGATTTGAGATTTTTCTGGAGAAGATCTAAACTTACCAAAGTTCTTTGGAGAAGTAAGGTACCCTTCTTGAGAGGTAAGGGACCCTTTTCAAAAGGTCTGGGGAACCCTTTGGGAGAGGTCAAGTGCTCTTTGGGTTTATTAAAATGGCCCCTGAATGTGTGTAAAAAGTGGGTAAATGCATTGAAACTGTCAAGCTATCAAGGCATTTAAATCTTCTGCCTTTTAAATTAAGATAAAGCCCTAGCAGTCTGTACTTCAAAAAAAAGTGCTTGATATCCCACACTGTCTGTTGACATAAGCCTGAGGCCTGTCATTATAGGGTTTGTGCTGCATGACTGATTTCACAATGTATCATTATCACAATGGGGTGCCTGTCAGTTCACAATTTAATTGACAGCTCCAAGGGGTTATAAGGTAGTTGATGTGGCGCTATGAATACAAATACTTGTTTTTATAAGGGATTAAGTTCTTGAGTGTAATATTTGATTTTATAAGGGATTGAGTAGTTGAAGAAATTTAAATGTAGTGAATGGGTTTTCAATCAATGCAAGTGTTTTTTTTTAATACTGAGGTCATGAAGACACCTAGAACTTTATTTTAGTTCACCTCAGCATGGATCCTGAGGTCTGCTCATGGTGGATGCTGGGTGAGTTGGCATAGAGGGTGTAAGGGCATAAGGCAGTGGTTGGGGGGCATAGGTTGGCATGAGTTGGCATAGAGTATCCTGTGCTTTATTAATAGGGGCATAGAGTACAAGGGCAAGGAGGTTATTTTGAACTTATATAAGTTACTAGTATCTCAGCTAGAGTATTGTGTCCAGTTCTGAACACTGCACTTTGGGAAGGACGTGAAGGCATTAGAGAGAGAGTGCAGAAAAGATTCACAAGAATGGTTCCAGGGAAGAGGAATTTCTGTTATGAAGATAGATTGGGGAAGTTAGGACTGTTTTCCTTGGAGAAAAGAAGGCTGAGAGGAGATTTGACAGAGGTATTCAAAATCATGAAGGGTCCAGACAGAGTAAATAGGGAGAAACTATTCCCACTCATGAAAGGATTGAGAACTGTCTGAGAGTGTGGTGGAGGCAGGTTCAACTGAAGCATTCAAAAGGGAATTAGACTGCTATTTGAAAAGAAACAACATGCAGGGTTATGGGGAGAAGTGGAGGGAATGGCAGTAGGTGAGTTGCTCATTCGGAGAGCTGGTGCAGACACGATGAGCCAATTGGCCTCCGTCTGTGCTGAAACAATTCTGTGATTCTGTGACGGGCATGGGAGATGGATGGGGGGCATGAGGTAGCTTGGATGGGGCATGGGGAGTGGCCTTTCACACAGTCCACCTCTGCACCTGGCAGCCTGTGGCTGCCTCCATACTGTTTCCAGGGAAGGTGGGCCTGATTCCTATTAACCTCCTCCCCCCAGAACAAAAATTAGAACATCCAGGGCACTTTCTCCTGAGTCAGGTTTGCAGAGTTGGGAATTTTCCCGACCCTGCAGAAGTGAAAATTCAGCCCTAGACTTTATTTCTAAAGGGACAGAATTGAAAAGTAGTGAAGCTTTACTAAATCTGTTTGAACCATGGTTAGACCATAACTGCAGTCCTGGTAGCCATATTATAAAAAGGATATAAAAGCACTGGAGAAGATTTACAAGGATGATACCAGAAATTTGTGGCTATACATATCAGGAAAGGATTGATAGGCTGGACCTCTTTAGCCTTGAAAAGAAAAATGACCTGATAATAGTTTTTAAAATCATGAAGGAATTTCATAAAGTGGATACAGGGAGAATGTTTGCTCTTGTGGGGAAGACTGGAGGCTATCAATATGATAGTAACCAATAAAACCAATAGTGAATTCAGAAGAAACTTCTTTACCCAGAGAGTGGTGAGAATGTGGAACTTATTACCACAGGGAGTGGTTGAAGCAAATAGTATAGATGTACTAAGGGGGAGCTAGACAAGTGTATGAGGGAGAAGAGAATAGAGGGTTAGAATGATAGATTTAGATGAGGAAAGAAAGGAGGATGCTTGAGTTGAGCATATGCAACATGGACTGCATGGGCCAAATTTTTTGTTTCTGTGCCATATATCCAATGTAAAAAATGATTATTTTTCTGCAATCCACCATTCAATGAGTTGTATTTCTTCCATATAATGTCCTCTCACAAGAACACAAGAAATAGGAACAGGGGTAGACCATACTTCTCCTTAAGCCTGCTGCGCTATTTAATAAGGTCATAGCTGATCCTCCATCTCAACTCCACTTTCTTGTCCAATCCCCAAATCTCTTAATAACCTTAAAGAACAAAAAATCTATTGATCACACCTTTGAATCTACTCAACGACTGAGCATCCACAACTCTGAGGTAGAGAATTCCAAAGATTCACCACCCTCGGAATGAAGAAATTTCTCCTCATATTAGTCATTTATATCCTTATCCAGAGAATGTGACCCTCGATTTAGACTCTGTAAGTCAGGAGAAACAGCCTCCCAGCACTGACCCTGTCAGGCCCTCTCAAAATGTTGCATGTTTCCAAGGCCGCTTCTCCTCAATCTAAAAACACTGACTCTTGTTTGGATGGTTCTCCATAGGAATTCTGGCTTCAAACACCTCAACCTTACAATAAGATTGCAGATTTTATTTTATTCTTTCCCTCAATGTGGACAACATTTGTGACCTACGTATGGAAAATGCACCTAGCAAGAATCAATGCACTTGGGAGAGGAGGGATAATTGTAATAAACTTTCAGTCATATTTACAAATATTTTCCATGTTAATTGGATAGATGATATTACATGATTCTCTTTACACCCAGTTGAGTTCCATGGCTGTGGTAATTATGGTTTTAACTAAACGTGTAATATACCTTTAGGAAGAATGTTATAAAGATCACATGATCTTTTGTAACAAATAAAGGAAAAGCATGAGCTACCTCTGTAGTATGGAGATAGGGTTTGATGTGAAAGCACATGAGTAGCTGCTGAGTACCTTTGTAAATAAACAGAATGTTTTCTATCTGGTTGGCTGGTCAACTATGTATAGCACCAGCTTGGCCACCCCACAAACATGCAACTGAGAGTAATAAGTCTCAACAATGGCTTAACATTATTGCAGATTCTATTTCCCTTGTAAGAATAATCAACACTAACAATTCACAATTTACACCATGTTGGCACAAAACATCAGTTCCAATAGGGGCTAATTAAATTCGCCCTGATGAAAGGTCATTGACCTGAAGCTTTAATTATTTCTCTCTCCAGAGACGCTGCCTGATCTGCTGAAGGTTTTCAGCATTTTCTAGTTTTACTTCAGATTTCCAGTACCCGCAGTTTTTTTTATCTTTATCTGTGAAAGCGGAAGGCAAGGAAACCACAGCAAGTAGTTTCTGAAATACTTGCGGTTTAAGAGTTTCCTGCCACATTTCCCACTGTCACCGAGTTCGGTCACGTCAAATGCAACCAGCCCAACCTGAAAGCTGCACAAATCTGATTTTGATTTAGACCTTGATTCGAACTGTATCTTAACCCAAAGCATCAGCGGAGGAAGCAAATTGCAACAGCCTTGGAGCGGAATCAGCAACGAGAGGGAGGGGGTGCATGGATCGAATTTTATCCAGTAGAAATCGAACAGTTATTGCGGCAAATAATAATTAAATAAATAAGCTGAGCTCCGTTACGAAAAGCTATGAAATGCACTGAGCTATGAATTGTGTCTCTCTCTGTTGGCTGGTGTTGCTTCTCCCCGAGAGAGTGGCACAGACCCCCTCAGCCTGTCAATCAGACTCGGGTTGCAACACAAGGGGGCGGGGAAGGATCCTGTCAATCAGCCTCGGGTTGCTATGCAACAAGGGGGCGGGGAATGATCCTGTCAATCAGCCCCGGGTTGCTATGCAACAAGGGGGCGGGGAATGATCCTGTCAATCAGTTCCGAGTTGCTGTGCAACGAGGGGGCGGGGAATGATCCTGTCAATCAGTTCCGAGTTGCTGTGCAACGAGGGGGCGGGGAATGATCCTGTCAATCAGTTCCGGGTTGCTGTGCAACGAGGGGGCGGGGAATGATCCTGTCAATCAGCCCCGGGTTGCTATGCAACAAGGGGGCGGGGAATGATCCTGTCAATCAGTTCCGAGTTGCTGTGCAACAAGGGGGCGGGGAATGATCCTGTCAATCAGTTCCGAGTTGCTGTGCAACAAGGGGGCGGGGAATGATCCTGTCAATCAGCCCCGGGTTGCTATGCAACAAGGGGGCGGGGAATGATCCTGTCAATCAGCCCTGGATTGCTATGCAACAAGGGGGCGGGGAATGATCCTGTCAATCAGCTTCGGGTTGCCAGGGCCCGGGACGCTCCTATTGGTCGGTGCTGGAAGCCCCGCGGCCTTGTTGTTTTGCGCCTGTGAATCCGGCCGCCGGAGTTGGGGAGCAGAGGCCACGGGAAGCGGAGCGGGAGTGACGGGATTGTGCGGCCTCTGTCTCCTCCTCCTGCTGCTGTGGGATGTTCGGTTCCAGCCTGTGAGGAGAAGCAGCGCCGCGGAGCGAGGCCGGGATTTTGTGCTTTTCCCTCAGACAAACTGCGAAAACAAGATGTCCGCCCGGGCGGCCGGAGCAGCGGGCAAGGTGGGGGAATGGGGGGGGGCCGGGGGCCGGGGGCCGGGGTACTGGCCTCCCGGGGCCGGGCTGCGGCTTGGCCAGAGGCCAGAATCTTCCGTCCTCGAGTAGCAGCTTCATGGTTGTGGGCAGCCGCCTGTCGCTGTGACCCTGGGGTTAAAGTGGCTGACGGGCTGAGAGCGGACAGACTGTGTGTCTGGACCGGGCGAGTGAAGTGAGTTCACTGCGGCCCGAGTGTCAGTTGAGTTCCTAACAGAGAGTCTGTTTACTGTTCCCAACACCAAGTCTGCTTGGTGCTTGGCCCCGGCCTCACCACTGAAATCGCTTGGCAAACTTTCGCTGTTTGGTGTTTGAATTAAATAGTCTTTCCTTCATTCTTAGCGGTCAGTGGTGGTTAACAGGTCCACGCTGTCGATCCGCCTCTTGGTTGTGGAGAGGCGTTTGGACAACACGACCATTGTCCTGAAATGAGACCAGATCTGGTTTCAGTCCGGTGATGTAACTTTAAGGTATGCGCTCGAAACCGAGCGAAGGGAGAGAGGGCTGGATGAATATTTCTGCTGTGTAATGTTAGCCAAGTCGTCATGAAAGTTGTAATCAGTTGCCTTACAAGAGTTTCCATCGACAGTCAGCTGAGAAAGCGAAAATCTCAGCGAGTCTGCGTTTGTTGCTGTGCGTATTCACCCGCTTTGAATTGTTAGAGTGAGCTAGATGACAGCGCAAGGCTGATTTTTTTTTTGGGGGGGGGCTTTCTTTTAATATGTTGAACCACTTATAAATTATTAAATTCGCAGATTTTTCAAGGAAAATATATTTTTAGTGATGGTGGTACATTGAACTGAAAGCGTCTACTCTACGCAGGAAAGTGACCAAACTTTCTTTGACCATGTAGTTAAAGGGTTGATTTGAGCTCGGGTCATCAGGGGCGAAAGATGATGATGATACTTGGGTCTAGATCCTGTCCTGGATTTACATATACCTTTTAGGTGTACAACGACTTGCATTTGTGTAGCATCTTGTATAGGTAGTGAAATGTAGCTAAAGGCAGACAGATCTTGAAGAGATTTTTGAAAATAGGGAGAGATGTAGCAAGATTGAAGACGTTAAACAGAGAAATGTGGGAACATGATGGAGGAGGGCAGCTCAACAGACCCCGGTGCTGAGATTGGAGGGTGCAAGCTGGGACCTAAAGCTAGAAAGGGTTGCACCAAGGCAAAGATGGATTTATAGGCAAGGATTTTGAAACCCATACACTCGAGCATGTAGCATTGTGCCAAATCATTGTGCAACTGGATTTGAAACCAATCTAATAAATATTGGGGCCATTCAGAATTGTATTATGATTTGTTTTGCAGTCAACTTCAAGTGTAACATTACTTTATAGAATAAGGATTCTTCAATAGGGCCTCACCAAGTCAGGGATATCATGGTTGATGAAATTCGAGTTTCCTTGGTTCTCCCCCAGTTTGGTTACACTTTTTCCCACTCAAAATGTTCTAAAAGATTTAAATTTCTGCTGTTTTTGCTGTATGTTAACTGGCAATTTTGCAATTTTGGACTGATGCCCACCAGAAACCGCATTGAATACTGTCCATGTTAATTACAAGTAAAATCTCTCATCTGTGATGAGGGAAGAGTCTTTGATTCTGTCAGGGAAAAATATGATACAAAGTGTTGATGTTGCGAAGATGGGGGGCTGAACCAGATGGATCTCCCAAACATTGACTTTGTATTTGATTAGATTTTGCGCTGAACTAAATTGAAAATACATGAACAAATTCCAAATGAGATCATTAATGGTATCTTTTGTGTGCTCCTGAAAATGTTGCGCTGTGAAGAATGCCGTTGTGCTGCTTTGAGAGTTGGTCTTCATAGAAATTCGAAAGTAACATTTTGATGGAACTGGCCTCAACCACAATCAATATGTTTGTGAAGAATGGGGTGAGCATCACTGTTTCAATAGTTCAATGAGTAAAGTACAATATGTTTTGTTACTGAGCTGAGTTTGTGTGCATGTCTGCTCTGAGTCTTGCTTCATAGTGAAATCTGGTTTCTTTTTCTTGACACTTATCTATAAGTTAGCTTCTTGATTTTAAACAGCAAAGTAATGAACAACCTTAATTTGCTGATAGATGGAAACTGAAACATTCTGTGCCATAGATAAACTGGATGTCTAGCTTTTGGAGTAGTGAAGTTGTGTTGACATTGCAAAATGGTGACATAACTCAGTAAGTTGCTGTACCATGTTATTGTGCCTTGATTGATCTGAAGCAAGTGAGCCAAATTCAACAAAGTAGTTTGGTTTTGGGGGCTTGAGTGACTGAAGAACATATTTTGATTTTCTGCTCCCATCTGAGAACTCAGTATATATTTAATAAATCAGTGCTGGAATGCATCTTTGGCAACACTTGTTCCCTTCAAATTCAGAATGGTGCTTGCATTTGGGACTGAAAGCACTTAGTGACTGTAATTGTGACAGCCTTTTGTTAAACTACGTGGACCAGAAATTCCTTTGTGTGAACTGAGCACAGTGACTAAAACTTTGAGATTGTTGCAGTTTTCAGTGTGGTTTCCTGTAATTGTTGAGTATATATTGAAGTTTTAAATAATAGCAACAACTTGGATTTCTATGGTGGCTTTAATGTAGGAAAAAAGCCCCAAGGCACTTCAGGATTTTTTTTATTCATTCATGGGATGTGGTTGTCGCTGGCTAGGCCAGCATTTATTGCCCATCCCTAATTGCCCTTGAGAAGACCATAAGGCATAGGAGCAGAAGTAGGTCATTCAGTCCATCGAGTCTGCTCCACCATTCAATGAAATCATGACTGATCTGATAATCCTCAGTTCCAATTTCCTGCCTTTTCCCCATAACCCTCGATTCTCTTACTGATTAAAAATCTGCCTACTCAGCCATGAATATACCTAACGGTCCAGCTTCTACAGCTCTCTGCGGGTAAAGAATTCCACAGAATCACTACCCTCTGAGAGAAGAAATTCCTCCTCACTTATGTCTTATATGGGTGACCCCTTACTCTGAGATTATGCCCTCTGGCCCTAGACTGTCCCTCAAGGAGAAACAACCTCACAGCATCTATGCTAAGAATCTTGTATGTTTCAATAAGGTCGCCTATCAATCTTCTAAACTCCAATGTGAAGGTGTTGGTGAGCTGCCTTCTTGAACTGCTACAGTCCATGTTGTGTAGGTACACCCATAGTGCTGTTAGGTGTTCCAGGATTTTGACCGAACGACAGTGAAGGAACGGTGATATATTTCCTAGTCAGTATGATGAGTGACTTGGAGGGGAACTTCCAGGCAGTGGTGTTCCTATCTGCCTGCTGCCCTTGTCCTTCTAGATGGTAGTGGCTGTGGGTTTGGAAGGTGCTGTTTAAGGAGCCTTGGTGAGTTTCTGCAGTGTATCTTGTAGATGGTACACACTGCTGCTACTGTGCGTTGGTGGTGGAGGGAGTGAATGTTTGTGGATGTGGTGCCAATCAAGCAGGCTGCTTTGTCCTGGACAGTGTCAAGCTCCTTGAGTGTTGTTGGAGCTGCACTCATCCAGGCAAGTGAGGAGTATTCCATCACACTCCTGACTTGTCCCCTTAGATGGTAGACAGGCTTTGGGGAGTCAGGAGGTGAGTTACTCGCTACCGGATTCCTAACCTCTGACCTCTTGTAGCCACAGTATTTATATGGCTAGTCCAGTTCAGTTTCTTGCCATTGGTAATCCCCAGGATGTTGATAGTGGGAGCTTCAGCAATGGTAATGCCATTGAATGTCATGGGGCGGTGGTTAGATTCTCTCTTGGAGATGGTCATTGCCTGGCGTTTGTGTAGCATGAATTTTATATGCCACTTGTCAGCCAAGCCTGGATATTAACCAGGTCTTGCAGCATTTGGACATGGACTGCAAAGTGCGTGATCAGATAAAAATGGGTGCCAGAATAAAGAAGGTGTAATTAGTCGGGGTGACCAACAGTTTAGTCAAAGAGGTGGATTTTAAGGAGGGCCCCTGAAAAGAGGATAGCAAAGCGGAGGGGTTAGTTTGAGTGAATTCCATAACAAGGGACCTGAACATCTGATGGCATGGCATCAGTGGGGTGCTGAAAAGAGGGGGCATGTAGAAAAGCACAGTGTCAAAGGAATGGAGTGTTTGATAGGGGGAGTAGGTTGTGGGCATGAAGGAGAGTACGGATAAATGTAGATGTGAATGCATGAAGAAATATAAATACAAGGACGAAAATTTTAGATTTAGGCATTGGAATCCAATAGCCCAGTGAGGACAGGGGTAATGGCTAAGTGGGATTTGGAATGTATTTTGGACAAGGTGAATTTTACAAGGGTGAAGGAGGTGATGGGCATAGATGAGGCTGTCAGCAGCAGATGTGGTAAAATAGATGCTATTATGGTGGTGGAAGTAGGTGTCTTTGTGATGGAGAGGTTATGGCGTTGGAACCTCATCTCAGGGTCAGAAAGGTAATAGTAGTTGTAGCTGAGGTAGTAGTTTGGTTCAGCCTGGACCAGTGTCTGGGGAGGGGAGGTGAAGCTGATGATGAGGGTACAGAGTTGGTGGTGGGGAGTGAAGATGATAGACTTCAACTTGCCCAAGACTAAATATCATAGTCGACATGGAGGCAGTGAAGGGATTGAGAGAAATGGAGCTGGCTGTTGTCAGCTTACATGTGGAACTTGACCCCATATCTGTGGATGGGATCACCAAGTGGTAGCATGTAATTAGGTAAAAGAGGGACCCAAGAGCAGTTGTTTGGGGGCCCAATGTCATGGTGTCAGTGGTGTTGGGGTAGTAAGAGAAGCTGCAGATGACTTGCCTATGTGAGGTTGGAGCTATGTGGGGGCAGTTGATCTGAAGTTTGGAAGAAAGGAAGGTGGAGGAGATGGTTTAGGTGACCATGTTAAAGGCTACAGAAAGATAATTGTCATGGCAGGAAAGGAAACCTGATTGGAGAGATTCAAACGTGTTTTGGAAAAAATGGGCATGCATTTCAGAGGTGATGAAATATTGTACTTTGGAAAGGAAAGGGAGGTTGGAGATGGGCTGTAATGGCAGAGTGGGGTAATGATGGTTTTCAAAGTCAGGGAAACAGTATCTGAGGAGAGGGAACCGATTATAATCAAGTAGTGTCTCAAATCTGCTGTCCAAAAACTGGACATTTTTAGAATGTGCCATGCATCATTTTAATTGAGTAAAATAAAAAAAATAACTTACCTGGACAATTCAATAAGGTGTTGGAAGAGTGTGGTGTGCCATCTGACTAGTTAACCCTTACCTTGCTTGCATGCTGGTCTATTTCCATGCTCCTAACTGATCTGAAATCTGGCAAGATCTGAAATCTGACATGGCCTATGTAAAGGAAACAGAGGCTGTTGTAAGGCTTATCTTAGTCATAGTAATAAAGAACCCCATGAGCCCCTTGCACTTGTTTGGGGGGGGTGTTTGCTTCAAGGAGATGGTTGACAATGAAGATAAGCTATGAGTTATCTTTGCTCACCGGCATGATTAATGGGTGTGGGGAGTGTGGACTAATATCAGTTGAAATGGCATAATATTGAGCATGATGGAGATCTGAAATGAAAACAGCAAATGCTGGAAATACTCAGCAGGCCAGACAGTATCAGAGAGAGTTGAGAGCCTTGATGAAAGGTCACAGATCTGAAGCATTAACTCTGTGAAGAGAGAAACAGATGCTGCCCAGCTTGCTGAGTATTTCCAGCATTTTCTGTTTTATTGTCACTTGAAATCTGTTGAATAGATGAATAATTTCTTTGCCAGATAAGCTGAAGTTTGTTCCCATCAGCAACTTAGGATGGGAGCTGTACTAAGAAATTGACCAGATTGAGGGCGAATGAAGTGGTCAAGGGCATCATGTTTAAACAGAACGATGGCAAAGTACCGTGGTGAATGGAAAGTCAAAAGCTTGTTGGTTGGAATTTAGTGCAGTTGTAAGTGATTTGTGGGAAAGTTTTTGAAAGTGTATAGGGGAAGCATTTGCAATGAAAACAGTTTTCTGCTGAGTGAACTATGTCTTGTACAATGAATGTAGCAACTTTCAAAAGTCAGAATTATTTTGTGCCTTACAATACTTGTTTGAATTTTTAAGTCTTTTATTTTGGCGTATGAGAAAGGTCTTTCCAATTGTGCTGCACAATTGGATTTTGCAAGATGTGGTTTTTACATTAACCTAATGCAATAGATTGATGAGAAAAAGTGGTAATCCTTTCCTACAATGGTGTGGCCCTAACACTATGTACTATACTGGTTAATAATTTACACAGTAAGGTGGATTAAGTAAAAGAGAACTGAGGTGAATAAGCACTGCAATTTTACATCACAGTATCTTGTGAACTTTTTCTTTCACTACAGTGAGTTTTCTTAGTCCAAAAATACCACAGAAATTGTCAGCCCTAGCTCAGTCCCAGCAGACGAGCATCTGAATCAGATGATTGTGGGCTCAAGCTCCACTCCAGAAATTTGAGTAAGTAATCTAGACCAGTGTTTCAAAACATTTGTTACTAGCTGCTTGTGGCTAATCAGGAATCCGGGCATGATTAATTACATTTTTGATTTATGAATAAAATGACACTCAGACATGTGATTGCAATACTCATATTAGCACCGAGTATACATGTTTAAACTTTGTGTATAAACTTTAATCTTTGTGTACATTTGCTGGTAAAATAGTAAGATAAAAAGCTATGTGTTTTTTGGTCATTGCGTGATTTATGTTTTTGGTTCCTGCTCATTTTGTTATTGCTAAAATGGTGTATAACACGGGAGAAGTTCCACACTGGGGTTGATGTTGAAGTAAATGCATACTTGAAGTCATTTGCCTATACTTTGTGCACTAAAATTGGTGCGTGTTGTATAAACAGTAGAGTTGTAGCTATCCCTATGGCTAGTTGGTGATTTCTATTGGTCAACACTTGTATAAAAACAGCTTGGATCAAGTGTTAGGCTGAAGTGCAGGTTTTTAAAATTTTTTTTGCCAATTTTCTCCTGGAGTGCTGGTTTCTTGCTGGGATATCATTCTGCAGATACGTCCTCCCATCTGGTACCTCAACTTTTATCCATAAGCCAAGGCCATAAGTATTGGCAAGATATACAGGGGTATCCCTGTATAATGTCACATTTTTGAGTAGAGCGTAATTTCCAGTCATTGGCATCAGGAAGCCTTTAATGGGGAAAATTGTAGAGCACCTAATACTTGTCGAATTATACTAAGCAAATTCAACACAGGTGGAATATTGAAATTGGGTGTTTGCCATCTAAGTTGCCCAGCTGTTAACTGCCTTCACCTGAGCAATTGGCCATACAATGTAGATCCTACATTTTAAAGAATTCAACTGTGTGCCTAACTGTACCAGATGCCCAAAACACTTCCAGGATTCGGAAAAGATTCTGCCATGTGACTAGAAAAAATTGCTGAACTCTGTGTAATGTGAACCATTGAATTATAATCTAAATTTCTATTATAGGAAAACACAGGGTAAATTCCTTGTATAACAAGCTTGGTGGCATTTTGTTCACATTGTATATTGAGTAATGGAATTGTATAAA
The DNA here is from genome assembly GCF_017639515.1 of Carcharodon carcharias. Lineage (NCBI taxonomy): Eukaryota > Metazoa > Chordata > Chondrichthyes > Lamniformes > Lamnidae > Carcharodon > Carcharodon carcharias. Next base: position 1,067,922 of record NC_054498.1, read on the forward strand.
GTACTGACATTGAACTCTGCTCCAATGTGAGCCTGCAAAAAGTACCAGGAAGTATAAGCTGGACTTGCTGCTTGCTTGAGGCTTTGCTTTAAAAACTCAACACAGAGTAACATGTTCATAAATTGATGTGGGCTGTTACAAGAAGTGCAGCAAATTTCCATTTGTTATGAATTTGCAAACTAATTTGTATTAGTTGAGCAATCAGAATTGAACATTTTATTCATTAGAATCAGATTTTAAAGTTGAATTTCCTATAGCTTTACTCATTCATTTTCTGGAGTTAACAAACTTAAAAATATACATGAAATTGTGCATTAACTTCCTAAAACTTCCTAAGTTCTGTAGGAATGTGAAAGATGAACTTCCTGTTTTTAATTGAATTTGAATGGTGTTGGGGAAATGGATGGGATTGAAGGCCGATTAATCCCCAGGGTTTTATAATCTACATCCCAGAATACTTAAGGAAGTGGCCCGAGAAATAGTGGATGCATTGATGGTCATCTTCCGAGATTCTATAGACTCTGGAACAGTTCCTTCAGATTGGAGCGTAGCTAATGTAATCCCACTATTTATAAAGGGAGGTAGAGAGAAAACGTCAGCAGTGGGGAAAATTCTAGAGTCCATTATGAAAGATTTAACAGCTGAGCACTTGGAAAACAGTGGCAGAGTCGGACTGAGTCAGCATGGATTTACGAAAGGGAAATCATGCTTGAGAAATCTACTGGTATTTTTTGAGGATGTAACTAGTAGAGTTGATGAGGGGGAGCCAGTGGATGTGGTTTATTTGGACTTTCAGGAGGCTTTCGACAAAGTCCCACACAAGAGATTAGCGTGTAAAATTAAAGTGCATTGGATTGGGTTTAGTGTATTGAGATGGATAGAAAACTGGTTGGCAGACAGGAAACAAAGAGTAGGAATAAAAGGGTCTTTTTCCGAATGGCAGACAGTGACTAGTGGAGTACCGCAGGGATCGGTGCTGGGACCCCAGTTATTCACACTATATATTAATGATTTAGATGAGGGAACTAAATATAATATCTCCATATTTGCAGATGAAACAAAGCTGGGTGGGATGGTGAGCTGTGAGGAGGATGCAGAGATGCTTCAGTGTGATTTAGACAAGCTGAGTGAGTGGGCAAATGCATGGCAGTTGCAGTATAATGTAGATAAATGTGAGGCTATCCACTTTGGTAGCAAAAACAGGAAGGCAGATTATTATCTGAATGGCTATAAATTGAGAGGGGGAATGTGCAAAAAGACCTGGGTGTCCTTGTACACCAGTCGCTGAAGGTAAGCATGCAGGTGCAGCAGGCGGTAAAGAAGGCAGATGGTATGTTGGCCTTCATAGTGAGAGGATTCGAGTACAGGAGCAGAGATGTCTTGCTGCAATTGTACAGGGCTTTGGTGAGACCACACCTGGAATATTGTGTGCAGTTTTGGTCTCCTTATCTGAGGAAGGATGTTCTTGCTATAGAGGGAGTGCAGCAAAGGTTTACCTGACTGATTCCTGGGATGGCGGGACTGACATATGAGGAGAGATTGGGTTGGTTAGGAATTATATTCACTGGAGTTCAGAATAATGAGGGGGGATCTCATAGAAACCTATAAAATTCTAACAGGACTAGACAGGGTAGATGCAGGAACAATGTTCCCGTTGGTGGAGGAGTCCAGAACCAGGGGTCATAGTCTGAGGAAATGGATTAGACCATTTAGGACTGAGATGAGGAGAAATTTCTTCACCCAGAGAGTGGTGAGCCTTTGGAATTTGCTAACACAGAAAGTAGTTGAGACCAAAACATTGTATGTTTTCAAGAAGGAATTAGATATAGCTCTTGGGGTGAAAGGGATCAACAGATGTGGGGAGAAAGTGGGAGCAGGCTGTTGAATTGGATGATCAGCCATGATCATAATGCATGGCGGAGCAGGCTCGAAGGGCTGAATGGCCTACTCCTGCTCTTCGTTTCTGTGTTTCTACGGACAGTTTTGTTAAGCTTATAAAAACGTATGAAATCTGAATTGCCCTGGATTTAAAGCTGAGAGTTGTTTAGGAATTGATGGTTTTGCATCTGTTATGCAAAGTATAAAATTGGACAACCAAGAAGAAAGTTTGAAGATATGTTAAATGATTATGCATTACATGTAAACAAAGCAACTTTCTGTAGCAATGTGTAAAGGACTTCAAAATGCAATGCAGTTTGTTGTGTTGTAGATGTTATTGATTTTAATTTGAAAATTGAGCTTGTGATGCAGTTTAGACGGTGATGCTGTTGTATCTCATTAGTCTCCAAGTGATAGTAGTTAATCTTTTCCTAGGGATTTTGTGTTTAATGCTTCAAGTGTGGATGCAGCTATTGGCTGATGTCACTATTTTCAAGAGCCCACCCGCAAAGGTTGTATCAATGTTAGCACTATCTGACCTTCAATATCTCCCATGGTGACATTACTTCTATTTTGCTTTAATATGCAACTATAGAATATTGTTTTCTTGGGTGCAGAATAGGAGTTATATTGCCAAAATTAATTCTCCCAGTCACCACCACCCTTGTGTTCACTAATTTACATTGGCTCTTGGTCTAGCAATACTGTTTTAAAATTATCATCCTTGTGTTCAATTCCCTTCATGGCCTCAACCCTCCCTATTTCTGTAACCTCCTTCAGCCCTATAACCATCTCTGTGCTTCCTGAATTCTTGGCTATGGGTATCCCCAACGTTAATTGCTTTACCATTGGTGGCTGTCACTTCAGCAGTCCTAGACCTTAAATTCTGGAATTCTCTTCCTAAATCTCTTTTCTCTTTCAACCTTCTCTCCCTCTTTATTTACTTAATTTCCTGTAAGGCACTTTGGGGCATCCTGAGGTTGTGAAAGACACTACGTAAATAAGTTATTGTTTTAAGATGCTTCTTAAAATCCAGTACTTTGACCAAACTTTTGGTCACTTGTCCTCGTTTCTCAACAACAACAGCTTGAAATAATATTGCACCTTTAACATAATATGTCCCAACGTGCTTCACAAGAGCAATATTAAAACAAAATTGACACTGACTCAGGTAAAGATATATTACTGCAGATAGCCTTGAGCCAAAAACTTAGGTTTTAAGGAGCATCTTAAAGGAGGAGAGGGAGGTGGTGAGGTTTAGGTAGGGAATTCCAGAACTTAAGAACTGTAGTAACTGAAGTCACTGCCATCTGTGGTGAAGTGATTTAAATCAGAGACGCTTAAGAAGCCAGAATTGGAGGAGCACAGCTATCTATGAAGGTTGTGAGACTGAAAATTAGAGGTGGTATGGAGAGCCTTAAAAAGGTGAGAATTTTAAAATTGAAGCTTTGCTCAGCTGGGAACTATTAGAAGTCAGCACAGCAGTGACAGGTGAACAGGACTTGATATGAGTTAGGACCCATGCAACACCATTTTGGGTGACCTCAAGTTCATGAACGGTAGCATGTGGCAGGCTGGGCAGGCATGCACTGGAATAATCAAGTCTAAAGGGAACATAGACAAGCTTGAGGGTTTCAGCAGCAGATGAGCTAAGGCAGGGCCGGAGTTCAGTGCTTTTACATAGGTGGAAATAGATGGTCCTGATGATAGCATGGATATGTAGTTAGAAGCTTGTCTCAGAGTGAAATATGACTAAGGTTGCAAACAACCTGGTTCAGCCTCACGTAGTTGCCAGGGACGTTGGAGTTCGTGGCTAGGGACCAGAGTTTGTGGCTTTGGTCTTCCCAATGTTTAGTTGGAGGAAATTTCTGCTCATTATAACTGGATGTTGGACAAGCGGTCTTAAGATGGTGGTTGGGTCAAGTGTGGTAGTGGTAAGATAGAGCTGAGTGTCATCAACGTGCATGTGGAAACTGCTATGCTTTTGGATAATGTCACCAAGGGGCAGCAGGTAAATGAAAAATAGGGGTCCAAAGATAGATCCTTAGGAAACACCAGGGATAACTGACTTATGTGGCTAGATGTCAAATTTTGTATGATGTTTCTGTGAAATACCTTGGGCCACTTTTCCATATTAAAGGAGCTATATAAATACAAGTTGTTGTATCTTGGAATACATTCATTGCTCAAATCAACACCATCAACAACCAATGAACAAACAACCTCGATTGTTCATTTGTAGATTTGTTGTTGCACTTGGCGACATAACAGGGACTAAGGGTAATTCATTGATTATGGGATGTTTTGGAGTGTACTGATAGGTGCGAAATCAACAACTGTTTCTGCTTCCTTTCTTTTCTCCTTTCCCTCTACTCCTCCCTATATGAAAGAGCTTTACAATAAGCAGGATACCTGATCTGGAAATAAATCCTGAGATCGTTTGTTGTCAAACAGTTTCAGCCAGGTTCCAAGCAGTCCAATTTAGCTAGTTAATTTTTTTCTCTCCTGGTTTTCCTTTCTACAATTATGGTGTCACTATAATGTTAGTTAGCTTTGAAATCTCATGATTTCATCCATTGTAAAGAATTTTAAAATAGATTCAAAGTTCCCCTTTTGCTTTTTTCATTTTAAGCTGCATACATCAAGATGCCAGCAAAGTCAAATACACTTGGAAAGAAATTTTAATGAGTTATTGGATGAAATAATACGGAACCTGGTTTTCATAAGAGTTGAGTCAAGTGGACTAAGCAGGACAAGGGTTCGATCTGCGATCTGTCTTGAGTTTGCTGATCGCATCCAAAATCAGCCACGATTCAGCTGATTATATCCCATATCCCATTATTATGTCCCATGAGATTATATCCCAGCAGCAGTCAGTGCATCAGGAGTGGAAAAGGTTGGTGTGAGAAATAGCTTTTTAAACTATTTAGCAAGAGCTTCGGGTGGTCTGAAGCCAAAGTAATTATCCAAACCTGGGTCCCCAGTTGACCCCTTACAATATTTGGAAATCCTAAATATTTGGCTTTGCTATCTGAAACTGAATTTAGGAAAGCAGAACCTATCTTTAAAATACTTGGGGAAGAGTTCAGAAATAATGCCCAAAAATGCAATGAATTTCAACTTTCATCTCCTTTGTGCGTGAACTCCATTACTGATACCACCTCTTTTGGATGTGGAGAATATTAGATAATTGGGTCAGTTGTATATTATTGATAGGGTTTAAGTACATTTTTTTGTGCGTAACACACATTGAGCTCATATCATTAATGCTCACACACCCAGTATTTCTTCGAATGTAAGAGGTAGCCACAACAGGCTGAACAGCTCGTTGGAATAATGTACCTTAAGTACCTTCTGCATGTGAGGTGCAGAGTGAAATGTTACCTTTCGGGTAGTTGGAAAATCTCTCCTGGATCTGCTGAGGGCCATATGGAATGATTTCCTAATTATAACTCTCCAATGGCTCTGTGTTTATTGAGTGATTAGTTGAGCAACTGTGACTCTGACCAGCATTGGGTTATCAATGTTGCTCAACTGAGGTAGAAATAGGGAGAATAAAAGTAGTCTGGTGTTCTTGTACACAGGGAAAAATACTGGACAGTGATTCTGAATTCTTTATTTAAAATTTCAGTGTGTAATGAATGTGTGGGGACAGGATTGTGTTTGATGCACCACTTGGTGCGCGCACACACACACACACACTATAAAATATGACCTCTTCACGGCCTTTGTACGTAAAAGAGCTAGATGTTAAAGTGTGGGTGTCAACATGTGAATGTGTACATGTATTTCTGGGACCTCTGGAATTCCCTTCCCGAAATTGGACTTTTTGTTCTTGCAATCAATCTGCTGCAGGTGGAGACTCCTATTTGAACAGCAGAATTGTGCTTTAACAAAAACACAAAATGCTGGAAAAACTCAGCAGGTCTAACAGCATCTGCGGATAGAGAGACAGAGTTAACGTTTTGAGCCCGTATGACTCCTCTTCATGTTGGTATAACTATGGTTCAAGATTAGATTCTTATGGAAGGCCTTCCTGGATTAGTGCCAATTTGAGTAAATTTACTGCTGAACAACATGGCTATCATAGAGATCGATTTTTACCTTTTCCAGGAATTAGGTGACAGTTTAATTATTTTGAATTGAACATTACCTGCTGATCCCCTCATCTTTAATGCAACCTGATCTCCTTAGAGCTTTGCCTCAGTAATCTGAAGCCTGAGCATGTCTAACAGATGCCACAATATTCTACCACATCTTCCTCTGTTTAGATGTATGTTAACAGCAAGTCTTTATTAACTATTTGTAACTATATACATATGTACAGTAAAGGGCACAGGCAAGGAATTATCTCCATGTCTAACATGGTCTTAACATGCCTCTGTTCTACACCACACTAACCCTAGGTCTGGGTCATGTGTCTTCTTACATCATTGTGTGGGCAGTACTGTACTCAGTCCCATATTAACCCTGCATGTACCAGACCCTTTTACTGCACTTTTCCCCCAGTCTTTATCCCATGGATATGGAGTTACACTAGTTTGCTTCATGTCTTACATTGTTGTTAGCCTTATGCATTTACCTTATTGTTACTGTCTTAAAGCTATTCCAACATTATTGTTATTACTGTAATAGCATTATTACAACATTCTCAATATCTCAATACCCCATCTCTCCCCTTCAGGTCATTGGGTTAGAGGTTCAAAAGGCCTGGAGGCCTTCTTACCCATCTTGTTTGCTGTTCTGTCGTAGGAGTGGTAGGCTCTGTTGGTTCTGGTTCTTGCTGTTGGCTTAGAGGTTGGAATGGCATTTGGGTGTGCTTTCATTCTTTTCTTCCATTGCTTTATGCTGAACCACATCTGATCGGTTCGGTTGTTGCCTTGATTCATGGTCATTGTTACTCTTGTTTCTTGTGGGGTGGATGAATATGGTATTTGTCTCCTTGGTACTGCTTTTTTTTTCTTCTTTTTCTGTGTGGGCCATCTTGAAACCCTCTAAGGCTGAGGAAGAGCGTTCCTGTGGCAAGAAGAAGGTTTAGTGGTGTGCTTGCCTCTTTTTTTTGTTCTTGATGGTGAGAAACTGCTACCAGGTTCCAGCATCCCTTGTGGATGTGGCATGTTGGCTGGAAGTTGCAGTGTGTGTAAAATGCTTGCTGTGTCTACCAGCTGTACCATCACTGTAGTTGGAGTTAGAGGCTTCTCAGACTGCTGATCATTCTCTGGTACCACTTTCACTGGAGGTGTCATAGTAATCTCATGGGCATTAGGTTGGTCTGACCATTGGGGATTTTCTGGGACCTGGAATGATAATGAAAAAACTTGTCCTTCAAAGAGAGGAGCAGGACCCCCCCCCCCCACCCCCCGTAAAGTGGAGGGATGGTGTTTGAAGCCAGAGGTCTTGGAGCCATGGTATGGTTCCTTGTCTGACCGGATTGTCATGCTGGCCCATTTGTTAGATGACCATTTACCAGAATGTCAGCATTCCAAAATGAAGAACCGCAATCTTTGACCTCACCCAAGAAACATGGCTGTGTGTCTCCTGGGTTTCGGCCTCAACCTCGTGGATTACCTTTGGGCTATCTGTGTGGGGTTGAGTTTCGGCCTCCACAATTTGCCAAAGTGTCCTTGTCTGTTGCAGTGGAAGCCTTGGGCTGTACTCACAGGGCACTGATCTCCCCTGCGAGGGTGCTTCACACCTCAGTGCTGGCAAAGTTGAATTGCTGGGTAGTTCAGGAATTGCTTTCCCTGACTTGGATTGACCCTGTTTCTTTGTGACCTGATAAACTGGGCTGAGGATTGGCTTCTGCCACATGTTGCACTCTCTCCCCTTAGGATTATTCTGTGTTGTTTGTGTAGCTCAGACAGCCTAACTGTCCTGATTGCCTTGTCTAAGGTTAGATCATCTTTTGCTTGTAGGAGGTCAGAGAGTGAATCATCTGCAACACCCATCACTATTGTCTCTGATGGGTTCAGCCTTTAAATCTCCATATTCACATCCCGGTACCAACCTGTAGAGATCATTAATGAAGGAATCAGCGGGTTCCCCAGGCATTTGGACTCTCATTAATTTGGCTCTAACCAATATTTTTTTGGATTGCAAATTGGAATAAGGATTTTAGAACCTCATCAAATTTTACAGCTGACCCATTAATATCCTGTCATGCAATGATGTTGTTTGCAATTGGTCCTATTGAGTAAAGAAGTGTGTTTACTTCCTCTTATTTTTTTTAAAAAAAGAAGTGATGCTGTATCTTAATCATTTCCTCTAAAGACCCCAATCTTGTGGCTGGCCTGGGCCTTGAATGAATCCAAGTAGAGTTGGAAATGTGGAATTGTGATCCATGTTAAAGAACTTTGAAGTGTGGGTCTGGCTTTAAGAGCTTACAGACTTTCAAGATGGTGTCACCATTCATTACAGTGCAAAGGATTTCCTGTGCTTGCTGGTTTTCGTGGGCTCTGCAAAATGGTGGCGCCGCACTTCTGGAAGAAATTTTTTTAACAATGGCTGCGTGGTTCGGCTGTCTACGACTTATTTCGCTCAGCAGTTTACTGCTGCAAGTTGCGAGGCATTCACATTCAACCAAGATGTGCTGTTTTATGAATTGGATGGTCACAACATTCCCGAGAGGCTGATTAATTTAATTTGTTGTTTTTTTTCTTGAATTCTGAGGCCATGTGTTGAGGCTTGGATCGTGTATCATGATGAGCTTCATTCAAACAGTGGTTCTGATTTTGGGTTAATAAAAGGGGTTCTCAGGACTAGCTGCAACCTGGAATTTAAAAAGATTTAGCTCACCCTTGCAGGCTCTGGACTCTGCAAGCTGAAACTGGACATATGAGAGAGATTCCATGAAGCCTTCTGCTGCAATAAAATCTCTGCCTTCAGCTTCCAGGCTCTTTTCTCTGAAGCTTTTTAACGAATTGTCTCAGCATCTTCAGCTTTAGTTGGGAGCTTCTTCCAGCTCAGAATTTCTGTTGAAGGTTTTCTTTTTCTTAGTCTTTCAGCATTTCTGTGTGGTTCAGGGTTTTTGATCCCAGGTTGCCACCATGTTGGGATGGTATTGGTTACCGAACATGTCTGTTAAAGAGCCTTTGTCATCTTCTATATGTTAACAACAAACCTTTATTAAATACATGTAACTATATACATATATACAGTAAAAGGTACAGTCAAGGAGCTATCTCAAAGTCTCGGTCTTAACACGTCTCTGCTCAGCACCACACTGACCCTAGATCTGGGTCATGTTCCTTCTTACATCACTGTGTGGGCAGTATTGTACTCAGCCCGCATTAACTCAGTGGCCACGTTGACTATTTGTATCTGAGCATGGATCGTGGGTGCTGGTGAGTGCATCAGTTCATATGGCGAATCATAACCAAGCCTGACCCTAACTTGCTGTGTCTGCATAAACAGATCATTGGATAAGTGATAGCTTCGACAAAATGCCTTTTTCAGCAATAGTCAAGTTCTGTACTACCAAAGGACTGTTTGGGTAAACTATAAGGAACAAAAACAGAATTACCTGGAAAAACTCAGCAGGTCTGGCAGCATCGGCGGAGAAGAAAAGAGTTAACATTTCGAGTCCTCATGACCCTTAGCAGAACTATAAGGACTTGGAAGCTTTGCCAGGCTTGGTGTTTATTATCATTTGCTTTATCCCTTTTTCCTGGCATGGTGAAGCCTTTGAAGTGGCAGTGAAATGGACAGTTGAGCAGAAAACTTCTGGTCTGTATGAACCAGTAACACATTCTGCTTCATCCACTGAGCTAAAGGAGAAACTTATTTAAATGAATGCACCAAATCATTTTAAAGAAGGTACAGTACTGATAATTATGTTTATAAATGATTGAGAAAAGCTGTATTTGGCCCATTAACAATCTTTTGTTATTAGATTTTACACTGTAATTGAGGACAAGAATTTTGTACTTTTCTACAATGTTAGTTATGTACACAGTAAATAACCTAGCACAGCAATCCTGTGCCAAGTCTACCCTTTCGTTTTCACTCCCGTTTTAATTGATTTGAATCTATATCAACAAGTAATCTGAAACTTTGTAACATACTGACATTACTACATTTCAAGTAAATGTAGTACAATTTGAGAAACAAAATGTATCCAAGATAATCTTTTTCTTATGAAAGATTCTCATTGGTTTAATTCCATTAAAGATGCTAACTTGAAATTTGAAAAAAGTGTTGTTACTATCCCAGCAGAGACTGATAGTTTTTTAAAAAGATATTTGAATTCCTAATGACCAACTTGAAGGAATTGCAGATTTCAGATTTTAAAACTTACTGTAACAAAGTAAAAACAACAGCAAATAAACATGAATCAAAAAGCAGAATACTGTGGATGCTGGGAATCTGAAATAACAAAGAAAAGGCCCGGACCCTCCAAAAAGCTGCAATCATCGGTGGATTGCCGCTCCGCTGGAACACATTCCCAACCCAATGCTGCTCTGCGTTCTTCCAGGATCTTGAAGATCTGAGCCCAGCTTTTCCAGAATTGTGGAGCACAGCGTCCCTCAGAGAGCTCCATAAAAGTGGAACAGAATCAGTGGGGGTTAGAGAAGTACAGACGCTCCCTCTTTTTATGCTGTATGGTAAGTTTAAAGGCTCAGTCTTTGAATACTAGTGAAAGGGCGAATGGATGAATGAATGAGTGAATGGGTAGGGTGGGAGAGGTGGGTATTCAGGTCCAGGGTTGGGGTGCGGGGTGATGGTGGTCCGGTCTGGCAAGGGGCTCTTCGGGTGGAAGGAGGCTGGTCAAGGGGCTGGTCGGGAGGTAGTCGGGTCAGGTCACGGGGGCGAAGGGGGGTTCATTTCTGGAGTTACCCAGGAATTAGACTAGGTTTTAAACATTTCATGAGTAACTCTCCAGGTAAGTACATTGGAACTGGCCCAAGTCTGTGACTCTAGCTCAAGAGTCAAAGACATTCACGAAGGGTCCCCGGGTGCATGGGAATTGGCCATCAGAAGTAGGTCTGTTTGTCAGGACTTCCACAGGGTCCAACCCCCATCTTCAGTCATACATCTAGACCCTGATGATTTGGAGACTAGAAGATTAGGGCCAAAATGCTGAAAATATTCAGGTCAGGCAGAATTTGTGGAGAAAGAAACAGATAAACATTACCTAGACAACTAATATTCTGCGCTACAGAAACTGTACAACCGTGTTTTATTGTGACCGACCCCACGCTGTATGCATTTACGTCACAACAAGCATTCCACAGGATTACAGACTTTGTAAGAAACAGCAGTCACGCCCAGCTTTAAGTGAGTTCATGTCTCCCCATTTAGCTGAGTTGTAATGTCCCATGACAATCGAAAGGCGCTTCCCTCAGTTTTCTGAAAATTCCTGAACTGATTACCGGCAATAAAGTTCACTCTGGAGATTTCTCCTCCCAGCCTTGCCAGGGCAAATGATTCAGTGTCTTTAAAGTGCCATGGGATGCATCTCTTCGACCAGAGACTGTCCTCCTTCGCATTCCATCTTGTAGCTTGCTGAGGACTCTCAACCTTCTCCATTCTGCTGAGCACACCAGATGCAACCTTTTTTCTTTGTGAAACCCCCCTCGCTTTCTGTCCAGAAACTCGAGAGATCGAATGTCTGTTTACATTTAGCCTAGCTGCTCCTGCCTTTGTTTTCAGGTGTGAACACTTTGCAACTTGCTCCCAGTAAGTCTCAACCTGGGCCCCCTACCCCATAGTGACCAAGTTACACAGGCTTGTTGTCGGGCAGAGCTCAGCAGGTCACATGACCTTCAATCATCCATTTCATCTTGAATTAAAGAAACGGTCCAGAACATAATCATATTACAAAACCTCCCATTCTTAACAACGTTCATAGTGACTAGTTTGTTTCTACTGTTCCTTCAGTAATTTTGTTAATGCAATCTGCAGGGTACAGAATGAATTGTGCAAGAAAAGTGCATTTTAGTTTGAATTAAGTTGCTGTTTATATTAAATTGCAACAAAAAGAAAATGAAGGTTCAAGTTATCTTGTGTCCTGATAACAGGGTTATGTTCGGAGCGATTCTTCCCAGGTGCTCATGTTTCCATTTTTGCTTCATGTTTGAAATATGTACAAGTTTTTGGGACAAAATTTACAGCTTTAACAAATGAAAAAAATGAGAAATGGGGTGTTCTTTGTGGTGAGCTTTTGAAAACCTTGACTTGCAAATGATCAGGTTAATGCATATTGAATGTCATACTTTTTGTTGTAGTTGGCTGAATATCTTGTTATATTTCGAGTATGGAGTTGGGAGCTCATGGAGAACGAGACTGAAACCTGTCGTTCTCCTTGTTTCCTTTCTTTTTCATAGCTGCACCAACAGTAATATGGAAATCTATCAGTAGGGGTTAAAAGCCAACACAGGCTTGAATCTGCCCACCTAGATTGGTGATGAGCTAACAATACTTTGATGTAGGTCTGTGGACCTCCCCTGCCTCATATCAGCAAGCGCCAGAGGCTGTAAATTGCACTGTTAAAATGTAAAAACTCCATAATATTGCTAAAAGGACAATACTACAAAAGTTTTTACATGGTTTGCATGTGGCCAAGCGTTGAGGGACCTGCTTATAGGCCTTAGCCTGTACTGTTTTTTGTTATTTGTTATTCATGGCTGGAGGTCAGAAACTTATAGCAAGAGGACAAATTACAATATCACATGTCACGTAGTTCAGCAAGTTAACTAATTGTTTCCCCTCACTTCATATATTTTTACTCCTTTCTGCACAGATTTAAAATGGAATCACTTTACAGTGATGCTTAAAACAGTGCATGGCCTGTGGTCAATCTAATGTGTATTGCAGGGAGATGTCATATGGGTGGGGAAATTACTGTCAGTTTTTATTTAATTATGGGTTGCAGCAAGTTTACCTTTATTAAGAGGGCTCATTTTGCCCTGAGTAGGTGGCGATGGACTTTTTTGTGCTTTAAGACATACTGTGGCCAAGAAAGCTACTATATAAATGCAAGTTCTTTTTCTTCCTTAGTTTGGCCTCAGTCACCTTGTCCACTCGCTTAACCTGTCTATATCTCTTTGAAGTCTTTGTGTTCTCTTCACAGCTTGTTTTCCCACTTAGCTCTATCAACAGCAAACATGGATACATTACAGACTCGAAATGTTATCTCTGTCTGTCTCTCCACAGATGCTGTCAGACCTGAGTTTTTCCAGCATTTTTTGTTTTCGTTTCAGATTTCAGCATCTCCAGTACTTTGCCTTTATTATGGAGACATCACTCTTGGCCTCTTCATCCAACTCATTAATATAGATTGTAAATAGCTGCGGCCCCTTTAATGACCTCTGAGGCACTCCACTCATTACAACCTGAAAATATCCTGCTTATTCCTACCCTCTGCTTCCTACCATTTTCTCATTTCCCATGATAATTTCTCCTGTCTCTTCTTCAAAGGGATCCATTTTTAGTTTAGTTATTCGCAAAAGCTCTTACAATCCATTTGATATTCCTATCGAGTTTACTCTCAATTTTTTTTCCTTTGTTTATAACTTTTTGGTCACCCTTAGCTGGCTTCTAAAACATTCTGTCTCCTTAGGCTTACTGCTATTCTTTGCACCATTTAATCTAATATTGGACTATCGTTAATTTCCCAAGTAAACCACAAATGTACCTCTGTTTGAATTTTTGTTGAATGTTTTAAATTGTTTCTTTAAATTTTTCCCACTATTTATTGTCATACCTTTTAGTCTATTTACCCAATCAATCTTAGCCAAGTCTCCTCTCATACCTATGTAATTGGCTTTGTTTAAGGTTAAGATTCTAGAACTTGGGGTCATTGTTTAAAAATAACATGTTGCCCATTTAAAGCAGATGAGGCGAATTTTTTTCACTCAGGGTCATGAGTCTTTGGAGCTCTTTCCCTGAAAAGATGGTGGAAGCAGAGTCTTTGATTATATTGAAGGCAGGGTTGGTTTAGATTCTTGGTAAACGAGGGGGCGATAGGTTATCAGGGGTAGGTGGGATGCAGATTTCAGGTTACTATCAGATCAGCCATGATCTTATTAAAGGGCAAAGCAGGCTTGAGGGGCTGAATGGCCTACTCCTCCTTGTTTGTATGTATGTTCGTATGTTTGTTTTGGACTGGTGTATGTTGCTCTCAAACAATATGGAATTCAATTGTATTACTTTTCCCAAGAGGATCTTTTGCTATGAAATTATTAATTAACACTGCCTCATGACTCAATTTCTGGATCTAAAACAGCTTTGTCCCTAGTTGATTCCACAACAGGTTGTTTCAAGAAATTGTCACAAAAACATTCTACAACTTGAGTTTCCAGACCACCTTTGCAAATTTGATTTGTCCAGTTTATATGAAGCTTAAAGTTCCTCCTTGATTATTAATATGCCTTAGCTACTAGCTCCAATTATTTCTTGCTTAATGCTCTGCCCAATGGTTACAACTACTGTTAGGGGGCCTATAAAATACTCCCACCAGCATTGTCTGACCCTTGTTGTTCCTGAAACGTATCCATACTGGTTTTACTTCCTGACCTCCTCAATCCAGGTCTGTTTAACTTCTGACCATTCACTGCCTTCACACCTGTGGCTTAGTTAATTAAACCAAAGTGGTAGCAACTTAATTTAGCCTGTTTTAAGAATGGAAATTTTTGCATACTTTTGCAAGCCAAGTGGCTTTCTTAAATTTTGGGAAGTTGAAGGCAAGGAAGAAATGGATTTCTCCTGTCCATGCTCTGGTTCTGTCCTTCTGAGAAAGTGTGGTCTGTAGAAGAACATAGAATGTCTCTTGCTGAATGAGCTTAGCCAGAAAAAAATATTGAGGCTGCTGCTTCTTGGTGCATGAACCAGCTTGCAGTGTATTGCATTCCAGGTGCTGCAACAACTTCAGGTTATTGCTCAAAAGATTTATGGTTATTTTCCTCTTCCTTCCAAAATATGCTTTATGTATTTATGTGTCCAGGTCCAACTTGAAGCCAAAAATTGTATCATTTTCTTAGTTCCTCAGGATTGAAGATGACTTGTTACCACCACTCAGTTCAAGGGGTTTCGAGATGGCCAATAAGTCTGTGTGATCTGCAGACTCTGCCGCTTGTGGGGCAGGTGGTGCTTAAAGGGTTGGGTTATTAGGTTGTTTGGAGGTTTGTGCACTCCCTCCGATGCCTCAACTTTGCCTCTGCACATCCCTAACGAATGTCTGTGTGTTTGGTGTTTGCCCAGGTGAAACTTCTCCATTTTGGTCAGTCACAAGCCAGGAACTCCTGAGTTGGTGGTTTCTTTGATCTCTTTTGGGTTGCTTTGAGGACATCCCTAAAATGTTTCTGCTGTCCTCCTGGGCATCTCCTGTTATGATCAAGTTCTGAGTAGAGCAGATGCATCAGGAGTCTGGTGCCAGACATACATTTCCTGCCCAGCTGTTTTAAGTGATTAGTGCCTCAATGCTGGGCAAGTTGGCTTAAGGGAAGGCGCTGCTTTTGGACCACCATTCTTGCCGCCTGATTTGGAGGATCTTACAAAGGCATCACTGGTGGTACTTCTCCAGTGCTCTGAGTTGCCTGCTGTAGGTTGTCCAAGTCTGTGAAGCATATAGGAGCACAATAGGAGTGTATTGGAGAGATGATGAAGCACAGCAGCTTTGATTATTTACAATTGACTAATGTTTGTATTTTGAATTTAAATGTGCTGACTATGCCATTGGTTCCATGTGTAAGGCATTACATGGTGTGGTGCTGAGCCATATAAGATTTGAAGTATCTCCTACTTGACTCCCAGTTTGTTCGAAACTAAGTGGATATGATAAAATCTAACTCCTTTGCTAGGTTTTGGGGTGTGGGAAAGGAAGAAATCCAGCAGGATTCTTTGAGTTTCTTTGCATTTTGATGATCCTTGCTGGAGGATAGATATGTTTGATGAGAGCAGGGTCAGACTCTGATGTGATGCTTCCCCTTTTGGAATATTCATTGAGTCTTGCTAATTTGGTATGCTGTATTATGAATTACAATTAAGGTAAAATATCAGGTGCTTTCAAATGCCACTGGACCCAGCTCCAAAATGAGTTACTGGCTTCAGGAAAAGTGGGGAATTGGAAACATTGATTTTATTCAGAGAACATTACTGTGCATACAGATATGTCAAGCTAAGTGGAACACCATTGAATGAATGGAAATCTTGTACTTTTTACCGGAGTGCTACCAGAATACTGAAAAAATGCTTCACCACCAGCACCCTCCCTTCTTTCTCCCTAATATTTTACGTTACACCAACTCTTGCCTTTTTGCACATGGCCTACTCTCTGTCCCAGCATAGTTAGCTATGCCTTCAGCCAACAAGGGTCCCCTGTTCTTGAAACCCCGCCTAAAACATTTCTGTCTTTCCACCTCGCTCTCCTTTTAAGACTCAGCTTAAATATTTACTCCCTCCACCCTCTGCACACAGTGGCAGCAGTGTGTATTATCTACAAAATGCAGTGCAGCAGCTTGCCACGGCTTCAACAGCAACGTCCAAATCTGCAACCTCTACCGCCTCGAAGAACAAGACAATGACCACATGAGAACATCACCATCTGTAAGTTTTCCCTCTTAAGTCATGCACCAACCTGTCTTGGAAAATATTGCCATTCCTTCACCATTGCTGGGTCAAAAACTTGGAACTCCTTTAACAGCACCGTGGGTGTACCTGCACCACTTTCTCGAGGGCAATTCAAAATAGGCAATAAATACTGGCAATGTCCAAATCTCCTGAAGGAGCAAAGAAAACCTCTGAGCAAGCTTTTAGTCGCCCTTTCTAATATCTGAAATAAAAACAAAAAATACTGGAAATACTCTGCAGGCCAAGCAGCATCTGTGAAGAGAAACAGAGTTAACATTTCAGGTCAAGATTATCTTTAATCAGAATGGAATTTGATGAAAGTTCATCTCAATCTGGGATGTTAACTCTGTTTCTCTCCACAGATGCTGCCTGACCTGAGAATTTCCTGCATTTTTTTGTTTTTATTTCAGAGTTCCAACATCCCCAGTATTTTGCTTTTATATCACTTTCTAATGTATGATTAAGTGCTTCTGTGAAATATCTTGGCGTGCTTTATATGTTAAAGGCACTTCATAAATGCAAGCTGCTGAATAGTACACTGCAAAGCCTACATTGATGCAAGAATGGTTATTTGAACAAAATATTAGGCAAAGGTTTGTAGCATTTGGCAAAATATTGGAAGTTTTCCAATGGGAGGCTTTCCCTGGATGTCGTACTGTAGAAATGTTTGAAGGTAAGGGATTGGCTATCTGTGACTAACCATTATTGGCAAATGGGTGTTTTTCTATATAATTCCAAGAAAAGACATTGAAATAATTGGTCTTATTTAATCATTCTGATGTCTTTTTTCACTGTAAAGGAACCTGACGTGTTGTAGGAGTCACTTAATCTATATCGTTCACTGCTTTTATTCCTTTTCGTTTCATTACTACTCTTAAAGTGAAAGTGACTAGTTACCTCACTTTTTTTTTATTTCTCATGTAATTCTAATCTAGGTGCTGAACTTCCCTCCATTGATCAGATTGGAAATCTTGTTTCCAGCTTTCAGTCCTCTTTTAGCACAATGGCTGAATTATTGTATACTCATCCCCAACATGCTCTATATTGGTGTAATGGGATATTGTTCATTCAGTCATCAAAGAAAAGCTTTTCCATCCCTCAAGGTGAACCAATATACCACATCTTTAGCCTTTGCCTTGTTAGTTCTTTCTCATTTGCATCCATTCTTAACCTTGATACCTCCTGACTTCAAATGGAACTTATCTCTCATGTTAGTCACTGTGGAAGTTTATTTTTTTCTTTGTTGAACATTTCTTTCCTAGCTTGAACTTTATATAAAGTTGTATGCCCAAGATTTAAATACTGCTATATAGCTGAGAAGGTTCTTGGAGAACCACTCACTCGAGCAATTTCAAAAAATACAGAATTTGTCACCTTGCAAGGAATCCTCTGCCAGCAGTAGTTAGCATTTTAAAATCATTGCTACCACTATGATGAGTGCTCTTTCAATGTTCTCCTCTTTTTAAAGCTTCAGATAGACCAACCTTTTCTTCCCTACCTCCTGATAGCAAGGTCATGAGTCATCAAGTGTCCCACTCTTTCTCTCCTAGGATCTCAAAACTTGTAAAGCTCTCCCCCAGCCCCTGCCCAGCCAATCTTTCTTTCCTCCCTATAATTCACTTTTCTGAAACCCAAATTTGACATCACCTGATCTGTTTCTTGAATTTTATCCAATATTTTATTTTTTAGTGATAATAGGTCACAACCTGAAACATTAACTTTTTCTCTCTCCATACTAGTGCTGCCAGACCTGTTGAATATTTCCAGCACTTTTTTTATTTTAATCTTTAATGTTGGGGCACTGCTATGTGACCCTTGACCATTTTCTTTGGCTGCAGTTCAAGAAACGTTTTAGCAAAATTTGGAGAGCTGCAGCACAAAAGGCCATAAAGCACAGCTGTATCGAAATTATTGCTCCCCTCCAATACCTTCCATTGTTGGGTGTTGCTTTCCCTTTTTAATTAGAACTAGCCCAGAGCAGAACACAAGAAAAAGGAGCAGGAGCAGACCACATGGCCCATCGAGCCAGCTCCGCCATTCAATATAATCAAGATTGATCTTGGGCTTCAACTCATTTTCCTGCCAGCTCTCAATATCCCATAATTCCCTAAAAGACCAAAAATCTGTTTTTCGTAGCCTTAAATGTATTTAACGATAGAGCATCCACGACTTTCTGTGCTAGAGAATTCCAAAGATTCACAACCCTTTGAATGAAATAATTCCTCCTCATTTCAGTCCTAAATGAAATGCCCCTTATCTTGAGACTGTATCCCAATGTTTTAGCTTACCTGACCAGTGGAAACAATCTCTCAGCATCCACCCTATCACGATCCTTCAGAATTTGTAGGTTTCAGTGAGATTGTCTGTCATTCTTCTAAACTCCAGAGAATACAAGCCCAATTTACTCAGCCTGTCATCATAGGACCATCCCCTCATCGCAGGGATCAGTTCAATGAACCTTCACTGTACTGTCTCCAAAGCAAATATATGCTTTCTCAAATGTGGAGACAAACTGGATGGAGTACTCCAGATGTGGCCTCACCAAAACCCTGTACAACTCCAGCAAGACTTCTTTATTCTTGTACTCCAATCCCCTTGCAATAAAGACCAACATGCCATTTCACAGAATTGTTATGGCGCAAGAGGCCATTCAGTCCATTGTGTCTGCACCGGCTCTCTAAGTGAGCATTATGACTTAGTGCCATTCTCCCGCCATTTCCCCGTACCCTTGCTCATTGTTTCTATTCAAATAATTATCTAATGCCCTCTTGAATGCCTCGGTTCAACCTGCCCCCACCATACTTCCAGGCAGTGCATTCCAGACTCGAACCACTGCTGTATGAAAAAGTTTTTTTTCTCACATTACAATTGCTTCTTTTGCAAATCACTGTAAATCTGTGCCCTCTTCTTCTTGATCCTTTTGAGCAGGAGCCCCCTCATGATTTTGAACACCTCTATCAAATCTCCTCTTACCCTTCTCTCCAAAGAGAACAGTCCCAACCTTTCCAGTCCATCTTCATAACTGAAGTTTCTCATCCCTGGAACCATTCTTGTAAACCATCTCTGCACTTTCCCCATGTGTTCACATCCTTCCTGAAGTGTGGCACTCAGAACTGTGTACACTACTCCAGCTGAGGTCTAACTGGTATACCATATAAGCTGAGCTCTTGCACTCTATGTTCTTATTCATTAAGCCCAGGATACTGTATGCTTTATTAACCACCCTTTCCATGTCCTGCCACCCTCAATATCTATGCACTTATACACCCAGATCCCTCTGCTCCTGCACCCCCTTAAGAATTGTACCCCTTATTTTATATTGTGTCTCCATGTTCTTCCTAGCAAAATGAGTCACCTCACACTTCTGTGCATTGTACTTCATCTGCCACCTTTCTGCCTACCCCACTAACTTGTCTCTGTCCTTTTGAAGTTCTACACTGTCCTCTTCACAGTTTACAATGCTTCCAAGTTTGGATCATCCACAAACTTTGAAATTGTCCCCTGCACACCAAGATCTAGATCATTAATATATATCAGGAAAAGGCAAGAGTCCCAATACCAACCTCTGGGGAGCTCCACTACAAACATTCCTCTGACCCAAAAAATATCCGTTAACCATTACCCTGTTTCCTATTGCACTTTTGCAATTTTGTATCCACTTGCTACTGTCCCATCTATTCCATGAGCCATAACTTTTCTCTCAAGTCTGTTGTGCGGCACTGTATTGAATGCCCTTTGAAATCCATGTACACCACATCAATAGCATTACCCTCATCAACCATCTCTATTACCTGCATGGCATTACCCTCATCAACCTTCTCTATTACCTGCATGCTAATTTTTAGTGTTTCTTGTTCAAACACACCGAAGTCTCTGAACAACAATGCTTATAAGCTTCACACCTTTATTTTAAAAAACTCTGTTTTTCTTATTCTTATGACCAAAGTGAATAACTTCACACTTCCCTCTATTATGCTCCATCTGCCATCCTGTTGCCCACTCACTTAATTTGCCAATAAGTCTGCAGCCTTTGTATCCTTCCCACAGCTTGTCTTTGTACCTAGTTTGGTATTATCAACAAACTTGGATACATTACTCTCTGCCTCTTCATCTAAGTCATTAATATAGGTTGTAAATAGCTGAGGCCCCAGCACTGATCCTTGCAGCACTCCACTGTTCGTTGCCGGCCAACTTGAAAAATTAGGTTTATACCCACTCTATTTTCTATCAGTTAATCATCCCTCTATCCATGCTAATATAATACCCCAGCTCCATGAGCCCTTATCTTGCTTATTAACCTTTTTTGTATGGTACCTTATCAAATGCTTTTTTGGAAATCCAGGTATATTACATCTACTGGTTTCCCCTTTAACTACACTATCAGAACCTCAAAAAAATTGTCAAACAGGATTTTCCTTTAGTAAAACTATGTTGATTTGTTCTAATCATACTACGCTTTTCTAAGTTGTTAAGACTTCCTCAGTAATAGATTCCAGCATTTTCCCAACAACTGATGTTGGGCTAACTGGCCTATAATTCCCTGTTTTCTCCCTCCCACCTTTCTTTAAAAGAGGCGTGACATTTGCCAACTTCCAATCTAGTGGGATCGTTCCCAAATCTAAGGAATTTTGGAAAATCATAGCTAGCATCCATTATCTTTGCAGCCATCTCTTTTAGAACCCTAGGGTATAGGCCATAGGGATTTAGGGTATAGGCATTTGTCAGATTTTATTCCCATAAGTTTCTCCAACACTTTATCTCCACTGATATTAATTTCCGCGCTTTTTTAGCCTCTAGGCTGCCGTGTATTCCAGGTATGGAATTTGTGTCTTCTACTGTGAAGACGGACACACAATATTTGTTCAGTCTCTCCGCCATTTCTTCATTCCACATGATAATTTCTCCTGCCCCTGCTTCCAAGGGACCAATATTTATTTTACCAACAGTAGTGTGATGGACAGAAATATACTGAACTAGGATTTTCTGCAAATTGCTCCAAACTTATTCTGAGGCTGCTTACCTTAGAAACCTGCTTTCTTGAAACTTGTATCTTTTCATATTGATTATTAAAGTTTGCTTTGGTTTTAATAGCTGAGAGAGCTAGTGTGGGTTGCTGAATCAGGAAAATATTATTTGAGCTTACGAGAGACCTAACAAGTGACCCAATTTTATTTTGAACTAATACTTTTTGTGGAAGCTTCATTTTGGCAAAAGTACATTCATGAAAATTGCACAGTCAGCAGACCTTGAATTATTTTGTTGGCCTAATCCTCCCTGTTTTACTGTATTGCATTCCTGTGGTACATGATGGTCAGTGGACATCCTACATAATGAAATGCTTGTTTAAGTAATTAGTTTCATCAGCATCTGATTATTGCTGAGGATTGCTTTCTCTTAAAACATAAAAGGAGCAGTGAATAAACCTCGATGCAGCCTCTGAGTACTGGTTCATGCTGAGTGGGATGTGCATACCAATCTTGTGACTAATGGGTATGGTGCGTACCTAATCAAGAATCACATCCTGCCCCCACCATTGCTGATTGGTAACTTAGTCACAGCCAATGACTTAAAATGCTACAAAGCTAAATTTTCAACAGAGGCTTTTTATCCAATTCAGTATCCTCTTGTTTTATTGTCAGTATTTAGTACAGTGTAGTCTGCCATGTTCGTCATGTAGTGCTCGGACTTGTGTCCATCACTTTTCAGGCAGTGCTGGACTCGACTTTTGTACTCAGCATTGGTGATTCTTTGGTGAATAATATATGTATTTAAAACTGTCCAACCCAGTGTGATTCCCATTGCTCTGAAGTGTGTTAGAAAATATCTTAACTGCCTGGACTTAGCTGCTCTTACATTTTTTAGAATTCCATTAAATGTATTAAATATCTCAGTCAATGAGCACTTGAAGTGGGAATAGCTAAATGGGGAAAGGGGTGGGGTGCAATTCAGTTTTGCACTACATTGTGCATTATTAGAGTGATTGACAGAAGGCAATGTTTTAAGACTGACAATTTTTATGTATTTTGTTTCATGTATTGATTGCAGTTTACTTAGCTGTTTTGCATATTTTGAGTTTTCTTTGGTTTAGAGGTTATCTTGAATTTTCTCCTTCCTCTCCTGAAGGCACAGATTTCTGCTTAGCATATGATTTACCTGGGATTTGGTAAGACACTGGTTGTTCATTCTGTACAATAGGGGTCACTAAATTTCCAGTCATGGAGGGCGACTTACTGGTGCCTGATAAATGCCCTTACTTGACTTTCGCTTTTCACATTTCCTAGCACAGGGACAGGAGTTGAAACAGATTCCACCACCTGCCACCACACTTCCTCTCGTTCCCCCTCTCCCCCAATTTGGTAACTTGGGGACAGTGAAGCTATTTTTAGAGCCTGAACTACTACCCAACTGAGGTTAACAGCACGGACTAGCTCAGACCTGAACCATCTGGATTGTGGCTCAGAACTGCACTAGACAGTACTTTTTCAGACTAAGATTGATTTTACTACAATTTATGCTGTCTGCCAGGAGTTAAGCTTCTTAATGTGACATGTTAACTTTCAAAAGGATTAAATAAAGCACATTCATGCTTCAGCTTATGTACATAATTTCTATGTTCAATGGGCAGATGTTTGTGGTGATAGATTTTGCATCTTCTGGACAAGCATTTGTGGGCATCAAGTCCCACAGGACTCTCTACAGCCTCTTCTTCATCTCACCATTTGCCCCCCTCCAACATCACAAAATTACTTTTGATCTTTGCTGTCCTCTCCTAGTTTTTCACCTGTTGCTCTTTTTCATTTTTTCCACCTTCTTAATTTCATTGTTATTGTTATTAAGTTTACTCTTTTTTTTGGATAAAAGATGGGCTGGCTAACATCAGAGAGTAGGCATAAATAAGTCTTTTCCAGGTTGGCTAGATGAAACAAATGGTGTGCCACAGCGATCAGTGCTGGGACCTCAACTGTTTCCAATTTATATAAGTGACTTGGATGAAGGGATGGATGGAATGGTTGCCAGATTTGCTGACGACACAGAGATAGGTAGGAAAGTAAGTAGTGAAGAGGACATAAAGAGGCTACAAAAATATATAGATAGGTTAAGTGAGTGGGCAAAAATCTGGCAATTGGAGTATAAAGTGGGGAAACGTGAAATTGTCCATTTTTGGCAGGAAGAATAAAAGAGAAGCATATTATCTAAATGGTGAGTGATTGCAGAGCTCTGAGGTGCAGAGGGATCTGGGTGTCCTAATGCATGAATCAGAAAAGGCCAGTATCCATGTACAGCAACTAATTAGAAAGCTAATAGAGTGTTATCATTTATTGCGAGGGGACTTGAATACAAAAGTAGGAAGGTTATGCTTCAGTTGTGCAGGGCACTAGTGAGACCACATTTGGAATTCTGTATACAGTATTGGTCTCCTTATTTAAGGAAGGATGTAAATGTGTTGGAAGCAGTTCAGAGAAGGTTTACCAGACTAATACCTGGAATTGGTAGGTTGTCTTATGAGGAAAAGCTGGACAGACTAGACTTGTATCCGGTGGAGTTTAGAAGAATAAGAGGTGACTTGATTGAAACATAAGATCCTGATTGGTCTTGACAGGGTGGTTGTGGAGCATCTAGAGGGAGAATCTAGAACTTGGGGTCACTGTTTAAAAATAAGGGATCTTCTATTTAAAACAGATGAGGTGAATTTTTTTCACTCAAAGGGCTGTTGGAACTCTCTTCCTGAAAAGGTGGTGGAGCAGAGGTTTTGACTATTTTTAAGGCAGAGCTAGATAAATTCTTGGGAAGCAAGGGGTGATGGGTTATTGGGGGCAGATGGAATGCAGATTTGAGGTTACCATCAGATCAGCCATGATCTTATTAAATGGCAGAGCAGGCTGGAAGGGCTGAATGACCTCCTACTCCTTGTTCACATGTTTGTATGTTTTTTGAGGGTATCAGGATCAAACATGGCACTAGCTATTTAATTGTTAGGATCTTGAACCAATTACTATTGCTTTGGGAAAATGTCCCATCAGTACATGAAAAGTTTTGCAGAGTTGTACTGCTAGTTGTGGGTTGCTTTTATATACAGCTTTATATGGAGGGGGTATCAGAAAACCAGATGAAATGCCATGTGGGATCTGTTAGCTCCTTCATGTTACAGCAGTGATGGTCCCTTAGCTGTTCTTTTTCTTCTCTCCTTTGGGATGAACAACACATGAGGAAAACTCAAAAGATTTGCCATAGCCCCTAACTCTCAAAGCCATGCTAGCAGGATCTGCTTTCTTCAGTCTGCTCATCTGCAATGTTTGTGGCATCATAGCTACTTTCGATTCTGCCTTTTTAACATCTCATTTTGTTTACCCATGTCTTGTACCTTGACATTTTTTGACCTCTGCTTCCAGTTTCCCATTAGCATTTTGTACTGAAACCTGGATCTAAACTAAGTGCACTTATTTATATTGCTGTTTGTCTTAGTTATTTTGATTTATCAATGTTCAATCTCCTGTGACTAAAAATAACCTCCCTCCATCCACTAAATTTATCGGCTGATTTAATCTCTCTTCAAACTAGGTAAATCTTTAGAATTTTACAGCCTTTGTCAAGCAAAATTCCCTGGCTCAATAGCCTTTTGTTGCAGTGAATTTCACATTCTAACTCCCTTTCTCTAACTTACTTTTAAACAATGCTGAAAAGAGAGAGATTTTTTATTCATTCACAGGATGTGAGCTTCGCTGGCTGAGCCAGCATTTATTGCCCATTTCCTAGTTGCCCTTGCGATATGGTGGTGAGCTGCCTTCTTGAACCGCTGCAATACATGTCATGTAGGAACACCCACAGTGCCGTTAGGAGGGGCGTTCCAGGACTTTGACCCAGCGACAGTGAAGGAACGGCGATATATTTCCTAGTCAGTATGATGTGTGACTTGGAGGGGAACCTCCAGGTGGTGGTGTTTCCGTCTGTGTGCTGCCCTTGCCCTTCTAGATGGTAGTGGTCTTGGGTTTGGAAGGTGCTGTCAAAGGAGCCTTGGTGAATTCCTGTAGTGCATCTTGTAGATAGTATACACTACTGCCACTGTGTGTCGGTGGTGGAGGGAGTGAACGTTTGTAGATGTGGTGCCAATCAAGCAGACTGCTTTGTCCTGGAATGTCAAGCTTCTTGAGTGTTATGGGAGCTGCACTTATCCAGGCAAGTGGAGAGTATTCCATCACACTCCTGACTTGTCCCTTGTAGATGTTGGACAGGCTTTGGGGAGTCAGGAGGTGAGTTGTTCATTGCAGGATTCCTAGTCTCTGATCTGTTCTTGTAGCCACAGTATTTATATGGCTAGTCCAGTTCAGTTTCTGGTCAATGGTAACCCCCCCAAGAATGTTGTTAGTGAGGAGTTCAGTGATGTTAATGCCATTGAAGGTCAAGGGACAATGGTTAGATTCTCTCTTGTTGGAGGTGGTCATTGCCTGGCACTTGCGTGGCACAGATGTTACCACTTTTCAGCCCAAATCTGGACCTCGTCCAGGTCTTGCTGCATTTAGACATAGACAGCTTTAGTATCTGCGGAATCACGAATGGTTCTGAACTTTGTGCAATCATCAGTGAACGTCCCCACTTCTGACCTTATGATGGAAGGAAGGTGAAGCACTTGAAGACGGTTGGGCCAAGGACACTACCCTGAGGAGCTCCTGCAGTGATGTCCTGGAGCTAAGATGACTGACATCCAACAGCCACAACTATCTTCTTTTATGCTAGGTATGACTCCAACCAGTGGAGAGTTTCCCCTCCTGATTCCCATTGACTTCAGTTTTACTGGAGCTCCTTGATGGCACACTCGGTCAAATGCTGCCTTGATGTCAAAGGCAGTCACTCTAACCTCACCTCGGGAGTTCAGTTCTTTTGTTCGTGTTTGAACCAAGGCTGTAACGAGGTCAGGCTGACTGGCCCTGGCGGAACCCAAACTGGGCATCAGTGAGCAGGTTATTGCTAAGCAAGTGCCATTTGATAGCACTGCTGATGACCCCTTCCATTACATTACTGATGATGGAGAATAGACTGATGGGGCAGTGATTGGCTGGGTTGGATTTGTCCTTTTTGTGTACAGGACATACCTGGGCAATTTTCCACTTTGCCAGGTAGATGCCAGTGTTGTAGCTGTACTGGAACAGCTTGGCTAGGAGTGCAACAAGTTTTGGCGCACAAGTCTTCAGTACAATTGCTGGAATGTTGTCAGGGCCAATGGCCTGTGCACTATCCAGTGCCTTCAGCTGTGTCTTGATATCACGAGGATTGAATTGAATTGAATTGGCTGAAAGCTGGCATCTGTGATGCTGGAGACCTCCGGAGAAGGTGGATATGGATCATCCACTCGGCACTTCTTGCTGAAGATTGGAGCAAGAACTTCAGCCTTATCTTTTGCACTGTGTGCTGGGCTCCCCCATCATTGAGGATGGGGATATTTGTGGGGCCTTCTCCTCCAAAGCTTTTCATCTTGCATTCAGTACACAAGAATTTCAAAGAATCATGACAATTTACACTATAGAAGAGAAGGAAGCTGATTGGTTGGCAAGCCGACTGATTGGCTGAGGTGTTGCCATGGAGAAAGCAACAGGGAACTACAGGCTCCCCAAACTTCCAATAATTCAAAAAAAGGTGCAAAGCTTGAACATATTTCTTTTGTTTGCAGAGAGCAAGTCCCTGCATAGGAATGTAAGTTGCTTTTAACAAGTGCAAATGAGCCACTTTACAAGTTTGACTGATTATCTTAAATTGATGTAGTGTCGATATTAGCACACTCGGGTTTGTTCAGCAAGTGCTGTCGAATTGTGGAACACTTCTAACGGTAGACATTTTGTTTTGGGTTTTGCAAGCATGGGCTGGTTGAACGTGGTTTGTGCTTTGTTTATTACAAACGACCAAAAGAACATGCTATTTGATTCCATCTGCCAATCACTGAGACATAGGGCCTATGTACCTGACATCGAACTAGTGCTGAAATTCATTTGTGATGTTGCTCAATTGTGTGGTAAGCAGAAGGTCTTATTGGACTGACACAGCAAACTGTTAGTGAGAAATACTCGTCTAGTCACTGCATAGTAGCAGTTGTGAAAAACCTTGCTTAACCTGTTGTTCAAATTTTTGAGATATCTTGCCTTTCCAGGGTAATTTGAGGTAGACCAGGCATTTTTCAAGTTCGACAGTGGTGGCCTTTGGCCCTTTACAAGTTTGCGCGATATATCGAGAACAATGATCTGATCTGCACCTCCAGCAGGATAGATTTGATGTACTCTTATTTCTGCAACAAGTTTACAAGGTGAGCAAAGGGCATATTTACAAGATTATTGATAGGGTCAGTCTTATAGCACATGAAGCTATATGAATCCCAGCATGTTTATCAACCAGTGCAGTTAGGCTTGTGGTAGACAGTAGTGGAAAACCCATTTGCAAATTCCCCAAATAGCTAGTTGAGGAAAGGGAGCATATTCGGCTGTTCCATCTCAAAAGTGAACTTGAGCGCTGGATGGGCACATTAAGGTGTATAAGAAAATCCTTATACATGGCTTCAGATTTAAAGATCGTGAGTGTATCGCCTAAGTATCAGAAGTATGCAAAAGGTCAGAGGTTGGGGCTTATTCCATCAAAAATGCATTACTCGTGGAAACCAAAAAAAATTTTACTGAGTGCTTGAGCTAGAGGAGATTCCATGGTGACACCATCTATTTGGGCATACATGGTGACATTAAAAATGAACTTGACTGCAGAAGTTGCTCAGTTCATTGAATACAGATTCAAAAAATGGCGATGTGTCTATATTGCCATGAAGTAGTGATGCAGTGCAAATGTCAATGGCTTCCGTCAGTGGCACTTTTGTCGATAAGCTTGAAATCTCAAATGAGCACATAGGCAAGGTGTTGATATCAATATGTAAATCACATGTAGTCTTTGCAAAGGTGAAGAAATTCTTCACTCTGCATGTGGAAAATTTATTTTTAAACCTTATAAATTATTTTCATTATCTTTTGGACCTTCTTGTCAACCGATCTGCTGACCAGTGGAAGCAATCTGTCATTAACTAGTTATAACTTTTCATAATGTTGAATACCATTATATGGTTATCCCATAACATTCGAGGCTTTAGTGGAAAAAAACAACAGAACAAAGTCCAAATCATAACTAACCCCTTCTCCCTGGTCTAACACTCTTGTGTTTCTGTGCTTGTCTTTTCCATTGCTTTTATATCCTCTAATGGCATGTTCAAAAATGTAAATGTCCATTAGTAACCTGACCAAGATCTGTACAAGACATTAAAGGTGGCAGTTCAGTAGGTAAGGCCATAAAGAGGCAAACATAATCCTTTCGTATCTAGAGGCATAATACAAAAGCAATGAGAGAACGGTGAATTTATGCAAAACCTGTTCATCTCATTGCTTGTGCAGCCGTTCAAGCACTGAGGCTGCCACATTTGTCTACATAAGTCATAACAATTCAAGAAGTAATTTATTTTGTAAAGCGTTTTAACAGGTTTTGTCATGAAAGTTGCTATATAAATGTAAATTTAATTAGACAAGCTTCATAGTCTCCTGCACAATGGTCACAATGCCATCTGCTTGGTTACTAAAAAAGGAGAGAATGAGAAATAATTTGTTTGGTTGACTTTCCATTCTGTTGTAGCAGAACATTTTGACTACTGTAGTATTAGTCTTTATTATTGAACCTATAGAAATAGTGTGAATGAAAACTAATCAGTAGGCTGAAATTTAAATTAAAGGAGTCTCCAAAGAATAGCCTAACCAGCTGTTCCTATTAAAATCTTTGTAATCCATTTGATAAAAGAACACAATGCTGGAGAAAAAGTGCTATTTGCATGTTTCTGATAGCATGCTGGAAATGAAATGGCGACACAGGTCTACCAGTTCCACAGAAATGGGACATGATGTACATGTTTTGTCGGAATCTGATTTTTGGACTCTATAACATAGAATGCCTGCTGATTGGGTAACATGCAATGGGGCTGTAAAGTAACTGAGGGCAGAGAGAGGATTTGGTATAGACCGGCATACTTTTAATAAATAAAACATTGTAGTGATTCAGCACATAAGCAGGTGTTGTGTACCCCATTACTGATGCAATCCCTCCATTGGGCTGCAAGGATTTCCTATGAGCCAGAAATTAACTCAGACCTTGCATGGTAATAACAGTGAAACTGTCAGCATTAGTCAATACTCTACTGAAACTGATAGTAACTTGTAGAGGTGTAACTAGGTTTTTAACTTCATAATTCTCATATACCTCATACTCTAATAACATTCCATATTTTTAAAAAGTTTTTTTAAGTTTCTTTATCTTTAGATTAATATAAAAGTTAAAATAAATTATTTCCTTACCGGCTTAACTCACTGCTACTGCACGCTAAGACGTCGCCTTGATATGGCACCAGATTTAAATTGTCAGGAAAGGGGAAAGCAATGTCACAGAAATAGCAAGATCATTTTGTGGTAAGCAGTGATTACCCTTCACTGCTGAGTACAAAATCCAAGCCAAAAAAGCTCACTTTTTATTGTGTGGTGTCATGTATGATGTCGCTCATTTTTACTCATGTAATTTGAAAGATTTTATTGCATAGAAAAGCATCATTTCCATGTTTGAGTTTTGTTGTAATTTCTTCAACTTGCTTTGTGCTCCAACAACCAGTTCCTAAACACTACTGAGATAAGTTGACCCAATGCATGCTTTAACTTCAACACATTTTTTTTAAGACATTTTATGTTAAAGTAGCTTTGGCTGTACAAAGTACGATATTTAACATCCTCTGGCATTCTTGTTAAATTCACATGCTATCAGCAGTAGGAAAATGAGAAGTTGTTCACTTTGACAGGAAGAATAAAAAAGCAGTGAGTTACTTAAATGGAGAATGGTTGCAGAAATCCAAGGTGCAGAGGGACATAGCTGTTCTTGTGCATGAGTCATAAAATGTTAGTATGCAGATACAGCAAGTAATTAAGGCTAATGGGATGCTATCATTCATTGCAAGAGGAATTGAACATAAAAGTAAGGATGTTATGTTTCAGGCTTCAGTTACACAGCATTGGTGAGGCCACATCTCAAGTATTGTGTGGAGTTTTGGTGTCCTTATTTAGGGAAGGATGTAAGTACGTTGGAGGTGGTTCAGAGGAGGCTGACGAGAATGATAACCTGGAATGAGCAGGTTGGCTTGAGGAAAGGTTGGACAGACTGGGCTTGTTTCCACTGCAGTTTAGAATACTGAGGGGTGACTTGATTGATGTATATAAGATCCCAAATGGTATTGACAAGGTGGGTGTGGAAAGGATGCTTTCGTTTGTGGGTGAGTCCAGAACTAAGGGCACTGTTTTAAAATTAGGGGTCGTCCTTTTAGGACGGAGGTGAGGAGAAATGTTTTCTCTTAGGGTCATGTGACTTTGGAATTCTTTGCCTCCGAAAAATTTTAGAGGTAGGTAGGTTCTTGTTAGGCAAGGGAATCAAAAGTTATTGTGTGTAGATGGAAATGTGGAATTAGATACACAAACCAATCAGCCATGATCTTATTGAATGGAGGAGCAGGCTTGAGGGGTTGAATGGCTTACTTCTCTTATTTTGTATGTATGTAGTAATGGTTAAAGCAAATGGAATTGAATTTGAAAGCCATTCTATTTTGAATTTAAAAAGTATGGTCTTTGGAATTTGAGCATTGGAGGGTTTTATAAATAGCAATGCATAGAGGTGCAACATGCAAAGAAGTTATTCCATCAAACCAGTCTGGGTCACTGTTTCTATTCAGTGCAAACAATAGGCCCAATCACATTTACCTGCCCTGTTTCCTTGTCTTTTTATCCTCCACTTCCTTATTCACCTTCCAATCTAATCTAGAATGTTGGAATCGTTAAATAGTGAGTTAGTGAATTTCACAGCCCCACAATTTTGAAGTTTCTCCTGCCCTCCATCTAAATTTTTAATTTAATCTTGCAATTATGGCCCCTTGTTCTAGATCCTCAAATCCTGTAAACAGACTGCTTTTACTTTCCTTTTTTTATATTTTAAGCACTACGATCATATCACTCTGTAATCTGCATTTTTCAAGTTTTTCTTTAGAATGTTTCTTCGCATAAGAAAATACAGTGAATTTGTTATATTGGATGGTCTAATTAGTCCTTACTAGTTCTCACTAGCATGCCCAATTGTGGCTACTTTGGAATGAAATTGAGTGTGGGGATTTTCTTTCTCTGATTAGCTATGACTCCCTTCATTGATTGTTGATGGCATTAATTCACTCGTCAGCAGGAAAGAAATTTCACTTAGATGAAAACAAAAAAAACTGTGGATGCTTGTCAATCTGATCTGTCTTTCCCACTTCTTAACACTGGCTGAATTGGAATGCGGAGTGAAACTTAACTGCCAGGTGAGGCAAGCAGTTTGAGAGACTGCCAATTTGGAATTCCTAGTTGCTGACTGCCTGGGAGATGAGCTGTTGAATTGTCAGCTGTGCTTTAGCATCTGGATGATACAATTGGTTAAGTGGGTGCATATTTTGTTTCAGAAACCAGAGACCTCACTATATTTTCTGAGCAACTGTGCTGTCCTCTGCGGAGCTGCTTCCTGTAAAGAAGGAAGGAAATGCTTCAGGGAAACAGAAGGACACTGATAAGCAAATCTGCCAATATTACAGTGATACTTTATTGCTTGAAGCATGTTTTAAAGTTTAAAAACTAAACTTGGAAATGGAGTTTCTGCGTAGTTCTTTTTCCATGTTGTTAATGTAAATATTTTAAACTTGGCTAACTTGGACAATCCATAATCTCTGCCCTTGTAGAACCACAAAACAGTGGCTACATTGTTATCAGGACATTCTTCCAAGGCTGCTTTTGTAGGAGGCTGCTGATAACTTTGTTAATTGGTTGTTCTTTATCAGTAACAGTGTGACGTGGGAGTGGTGCCCTTTCAAAGGCACTCAAACTGCACCCAATTCGGAGGCCCTGCTACAAAACTTCTTCATTCACAAGCTTTTAGTGTTTGCACATGTCCTCAAACCATTCTGGACAAAAAGAATACATTTTGAGTTTCTGTACATCTTTGTTACCACAATTTTGCTGCAAGTTAATTTTCTTATGTTTAGATTGCCTTGGATGATGTTAGAGATTATTATAAACTCCCAACAAACTGTAATCTTGTACACGTAAGCAAGTGCTCCCAAGATTAGAAACAGGATTTTTATAATGAGTAAAGTCTAATTCGATTAATATTTCTCGATGATGGAACAAGTAGAATTCTGTATTTTGTTTCATAATACTTGGGGATTGATTTTCATTACTAACCTAAAAGTCTGAAGTGGAGGTATGTGTGTTGCGTGTGTAAGAAAGAAACTTGCATTTATATATCTGGAACCTTTCACATATCCACTGCCCTTCACAGCCAGTCAGTTTTCTTCCTGTAATGCACACACAATATTTTTGCTGATTTGAGGAGGATTTTCGTTTGTCAAAAGAGACCTGTATATTGCCTTCATTGACCTTGCCAAAGCATTTGACCATGTGAACAGATACGATTTATTTAAGTTATTGGAGAAAATTGCCTGCCCGCATTAGCTGCTCAAAGTGACCTGCTGTTTCCGTGATAATATGATGGGTAACACTAGCTATGATGGGGCAAGATCGGAACCCTTTGAGAACGACAATGGGATCAAACAGGGTTGTGTTCTGTCACAGACACTCTTACTCTTTGACATTTTCTTCCTTTTGCTGCTGTCGTATGGCTTCAGATCATGTACAGATGTCTAGTTATGTATCAGAACTGGTACAGCAAGGTTACAGTGATCATGGGAGATTTCAAATGCAGGTAGACTGGGAAAATCAGGTTGGTAGTGGATCCCAAGAAAAGGAATTCGTGGAATGTCAATGAGATGGCTTTTTGGAGCAGTTTGTGGTGGAGCCCACTAGGGAGCAGGCAATTCTAGATTTAGTGATGTGTAATGAGGCAAATTTGATAAGGGAGCTTAAGGTGAAGGAACCCTTAGGAGGAAGTGACCATAGTATGATAGAATTTACCCTGCAATTTGAGAGGAAAAAGTTGGAATCAGATGTAACGGTATTACAGTTGAATAAAGGCAACTACAGAGGCACGAGGGAGGAGCTGGCCAGAATTGACTGGGAGATGAGCCTAGCAGGAAAGACAGTGGAACAGCAATGGCAGGAGTTTCTGGGAGTAATTTGGGAGACACAGCAAAAATTCATCCCTAGGAAGAAGAAGCATACTAAAGGGAGGACAAGGCAACCATGGCTGACAAGGGAAGTCAGGGACAGCATAAAAGCTAAAGAGAAAGCATACAATGCGGCGAAGAGCAGTGGGAAACCAGAGGATTGGGAAGCCTACAAAGACCAACAGAGGACAACTAAAAAAGAAATAAGGAGGGAGAAGATTAAATATGAGGGTAAACTAGCCAGTAATATAAAAGAAGATTGCAAGAGTATTCTTAGATATATAAAGGATAAGAGAGAGGCAAAAATGGACATTGGGCTGCTGGAAAATGATGCTGGAGAAGTAGTAGTGAGGAACAAAGAAATAGCGGAGGAACTGAATAGGTACTTTGCGTCATTCTTCACAGTGGAAGACACGAGTGACATCCCCAAAGTTCAAGAGAGTCGGGGGGCAGAGGTGAGTATGGTGGCCATTACCAAGGAAAAGGTGCTAGGAAAACTGAAAGGTCTGAAGGTGGATAAATCACCTGGACCAGATGGATTACGCCCCAAGTTCTGAAGGAGATAGCTGAAGAGATAGTGGAGGCGTTAGTGGTAATCTTTCAG
This sequence comes from Carcharodon carcharias, assembly GCF_017639515.1. NCBI lineage: Eukaryota > Metazoa > Chordata > Chondrichthyes > Lamniformes > Lamnidae > Carcharodon > Carcharodon carcharias. Next base: position 1,102,157 of record NC_054498.1, read on the forward strand.
GAATCACTGGAATCAGGGAGGGCCCCAGAGGACTGGAAAATCGCTAATGTAACCCCTCTGTTTAAGAAAGGAGTGAGGCAAAAGACAGGAAATTACAGGCTAATTAGCCTGACGTGGGTCGTTGGTAAGATTTTAGAGTCCATTATTAAGGATGAGATTTCAGAATACTTGGAAGTGCATGGTAAAATAGGGCAAAGTCAGCATGGTTTCATCAAGGGGAGGTCATGCCTGACAAATCTGTTAGAATTCTTTGAGGAGGTAATGAGTAGGTTAGACAAAGGAAAGCCAATGGATGTTGTCTACTTGGACTTCCAGAAGGCTTTTGACAAGGTGCCGCACAGGAGGCTGCTCAGTAAGATAAGAGCCCATGGTGTTAGAGGCAAGGTACTAGCATGGATAGAAGATTGGCTGTCTGGCAGGAGGCAGAGAGTGGGGATAAGGGGGTCCTTCTCAGGATGGCGGCCAGTGCCTAGTGGAGTTCCGCAGGAATCAGTGTTGGGACCACAGCTTTTCACTTTATACATTAATGATCTAGATGAAGGAACTGAGGGCATCCTGGCTAAGTTTGCAGATGATACAAAGATAGGTGGAGGGACAGGTAGTATTGAGAAGGCAGGGAGGCTGCAGAAGGATTTGGACAGGTTAGGAGAATGGGCAAAGAAGTGGCAGATGGAATACAATGTGGGGAAGTGTGAGGTCATGCATTTTGGTAGGAAGAATAGAGGCATAGACTATTTTCTAAATGGGGAGAGAATTCAGAAATCTGGAGTGCAAAGGGACTTGAGAGTCCTAGCCCAGGATTCTCTTAAGGTTAACTTGCAGGTTGAGTCGGTAGTTAGGAAGGCAAATGCAATGTTGGCATTTATTTCGAGAGGACTAGAATATAAAAGCAGGGATGTGCTGCTAAGGCTTTATAAGGCTCTGTTCAGACCACATTTAGAATATTATGAGCAATTTTGGGCCCCGTATCTCAGGAAGGATGTGCTGGCCCTGGAGAGGTTTCAGAGGAGGTTCACGAGAATGATCCCAGGAATAAAAGGCTTAACAAATGAGGAACGTTTGAGGACTCTGGGTCTATACTCGATGGAGTTTAGAAGGATGAGGGGGGATCTGATTGAAACTTGCAGAATACTGAAAGGCCTGGATAGAGTGGACGTGGGGAAGATGTTTACATTAGTAGGAGAGACTAGGACCCAAGGGCACAGCCTCAGAGTAAAGGCAAGACCTTTTAGAACAGAGATGAGGAGAAACGTCTTTAGCCAGAGAGTGGTGAATCTATGGAATTCATTGCCACAGAAGGCTGTGGAGGCCAGGTCATTGAGTGTATTTAAGACTGAGATAGATGGGTTCTTGATTGGTAAGGGGATCAAAGGTTACAGGGAGAAGGCAGGAGAATGGGGTTGAGAAACTTTTCAGCCATGATCGAATGGTGGAGCAGACTTGATGGGCCGATTGGCCTAATTTCTGCTCCTATGTCTTATGGTCTAACTGACGGAAAGCTGTGCAGTGTTGCTCGCCTAAGATTAAAAACAAAGGTACTCCCAAGTCCTCAGAGTGTTGCCCTAACTAACATTCTCTACTGAAGCGGCAAAGGGGCAGATCCTTGCCTGTAAAGGGCTTGGTTTGACCACCAGCATCAGGAAGACAAATGTCATGGTCCAGGGTGTTGCCATACCGCTATCTATTAGCATTGACAATCTGACACTGGGGGTTGTTGATAGCTTCACATATCTAGGTCCATAGTTACCAACAACCTATCACTTGATGCTGAAATCAACACAAATATTGCAAAAGCTGCAGCTGTTCTGTCCAAGCTGAGTAAGAGAGAATGGAACAACAGCAACCTGACTAACGCCAAACTGTGAGTCTACCAAGCCTACGTCCTCAGCACACTCCACTAGCGTGAGACCTGGACAGCATATGCTAGGCAGCAGAAAAGATTGAACATTTTGCACCTTCATTGGCTCAGACGTCTCCTCAACATCTCTTGGAAGGGCAGAGTCACCAACTCGGAGGTCCTGGAGCATGCTAATTCTGTCAGCATACACTCATTTTGAACTAACGATGTCTGCGCTCACTCAGCCACATTCATTGGATGGATGATGGCTGTAGCTCAAAGACCTTCTGTATGGTGGATTGGCCACTGGGTCATGACCTCCTGGATGTCCATACCTCTTGTTACAAGGATACCTGCAAGCAAGATATGAAGATGGTGGGCATTGACACTGGCTGGGAGACAGTTGCTGACAGCTGTGACCTCTGAAAGCTGACTGTTTGAAAGGGCATTGGAAGAGTTAAGCAGAAATGAAAAACTGGCAGAAGGTCCACCAAATCATTCACTTCCTTATCCACTGTCTTTCGCTTCAGAAAATCCTACAGCCATGCCAGAGTAGGGCTCCTGAACCACACCAGGTGATGCTTAACACAGAATTGACCAGCACAGTGCAAACCATGATGAGATTGTAATGACTAGTGCTTTTGTGCTTTTTAAAAAGTGGTTGAAAGTAAGTAAGCTCGTCAGTTACATAAATGGTACAGCGATTTAAATTTGTAACCTCTATAAATTTATCCTTGTACTCCACAGCCAGTGTATTTCCTTAACAGGTAGTCTTACTAACTGCATGCTGATGTTTGCCTGTTGCAATCAGCATAGAAACCAAAAGTGCCATGTGAAATCTCAGCAGTTTTGATAAGTGGTGCGAATAATGCATGAGACTGCAGGCTGATTAACTTACAGATAGTAAAATATTCAGAATTTTAAGTCCGTTAATCTGAATGGAAGCTATTGCTACCTGCAGCTACTGTATTTGTGAAAAGATTGATCAGGCTTTCATTGTGCATTATGCAAAGATTAATAGATTGACTTTGAATCATTTTGAGGTATTTCATGAGACTAATGGCAAAGGTGCCATTTGGGTTGCCAAATGAATGTGATTGAAATTTGGTTGTGAAATGAGCTTGAGCAGCTAATCAAGAAGAGGGAGAGAAATAAGGGAAGGGCGTCTTTGGATCTGAAAATATAAAACTTAGTGGAGCTCCATAATAAGCCTCATTTGTCAAATGGAACATTGCCTTTTTATTCATTCATGGGATGTGAGCTTCGCTGGCTGGGCCAGCATTTACTGCCCATCTCTAGAGAGAAGGTGGTGGTGAGCTGCCTTCTTGAGCCGCTGCAGTCCATGTGTTGTAGGTACACCCACAGTGCTGTTAGGAAGGGAGTTCCCTTTTGACCCAGCGACAGTGAAGGAATGGTGATATATTTCCAAGTCAGGATGGTGAGTGACTTGGAGGAGAGCTTCCAGATGGCGGTGTTTCCATTTATCTGCTGCCCTTGTCCTTCTACGTGGTGGCAGTCGTGAGTTTAGAAGGTGCTGTGTAAGGAGTCTTACATGGGCAGCAGAGTTTTGGTTGACTTCAAGCTTTTGGAGGGTACGTCTTCAGGGGGAGGTTTGCTAATGCTGCTGGGGCAGATTTAAACTAAATTGGCAGGGGGATGGGATCCTGTAAAGTAGTTCAGAGGGGAGAGAAGCTGAGATGGAATTAGAAGTTAAAACACTAGTGAGTAAGTCTGGAGGGCAGAGGAAACATAGCCTGGATAAGAAAGGAGTGAGTTTAGCAAGGCTAAATGGAATATATTTTAATGCTAGGAGCCTGAAGATAAGACAGATGAGCTAAGGGCACAAATAGGCAAGTGGAAGTATGATATCATAGCTATGACCGAGGCTTGGCTAAAAGAAGGGCAGGATTGGCAGCTCAACATTCCTGGTTAAAAGGCATTCAGACGGGATAGAGAGGGGGTAGAAGAGGAGGGGGTGTGTGGTCGCAATATTGATCAAGGAATAAATTATAGCAGTGAGGAAGTATGATAGCTTGGAAGGATCATCAAATGAGGCCATATGGGTAGGAGTAAAAAAACGCAAAAGGGGCAAACACACTGTTGGGTGTGTACTGCAGGCCCCCAAAGAGTCAGGGAGAGATAGAGGATCAAATATGTAATCAAATTTCAGAGAAGTGTAAGAATAAGGCAGTAATAGTATGGGATTTTAACTACCCAAATATTGACTGGGACAGTTTTAATGTGCAAGGTAGGGAGGGACCAAAATTTTTAAGTTACATCCAGTATGCAGAAAGCCCAACAAGGGAGGGGGCAATTCTGGACCTAATATACCGAAGTGAACCCGGGCAGGAAGAAGGCATATCAGTAGGGGAGCATCGTCACCATAACTCAGCTAAATTTAGAACAAACAGGAATACCTGGAAAAACTCAACAGGTCTGGCAGCATCGGCGGAGAAGAGCACAGTTGATGTTTCGAGTCCTCATGACTCTTCAACAGAACTAAGTAAAAATAGGAAAGGGATGAAATATAAGCTGGTTTGGGGGGGTGGGGAGGGGTGCGGGATGGAGTTATTGGGACAAGCAGCCAGGGATAGGAGGAAATAACCAAAAGATGTCACAGACAAAAGAACAAAAAGGTGTTGAAGGTGGTGATATTATCCAAAGGAATGTGCTAATTAAGAGTGGAGAGCAGGACAAGCAAGGTATAGATAGCTCTAGTGGGGTGAAATAAGACTAAAAGGGCAAAAAAAGTATAGATAAACGATGGGTGGAAATACATTTAAAAATAATGGAAATAGGTGGGAAAAGAAAAATCTATATAAATTATTAGAAAAAACAAAAAGGAGGGGGAAGAAACAGAAAGGGGGTGGGGATATAGGAGAGAGTTCAAGCTCTAAAATTGTTGAACTCAATATTCAGTCCGGAGGGCTGTAAAGTGCCTAGTTGGAAGATGAGGTGCTGTTCCTCCAGTTTGCATTGAGCTTCACTGGAACAATGCAGCAAGCCAAGGATAGACATATGGGCAAGAGAGCAGGGTGGAGTGTTGAAATGGCAAGCGACAGGGAGGTCTGGGTAATGCTTGCGGACAGATCGAAGGTGTTCTGTAAAGCGCTCACCCAGCCTGCGTTTGGTCTCTCCACTGTAGAGGAGACCGCATTGGGAGCAACGAATGCAGTAGACTAAGTTGAGGTAAGTGCAAGTGAAATGCTGCTTCACTTGAAAGGAGTGTTTGGGCCCTTGGACGGTGAGGAGAGAGGAAGTGAAGGGGCAGGTGTTGCATCTTCTGCGTTTGCATGGGGAGGTGCCGTGTGATGGGGTTGAGGAGTAGGGTATGATGGAGGAGTGGACCAGGGTGTCCCGGAGGGAATGATCCCTACGGAATGCGGCCAGGGGGGTGAAGGGAAGATGTGTTTGGTGGTGGCATCATGCTGGAGTTGGTGGAAATGGCGGAGGATGCTCCTTTGAATGCGGAGGCTGGTGGGGTGATAAGTGAGGACAAGGGGGACCCTATCATGTTTCTGGGAGGGAGGAGAAGATGTGAGGACGGATGCGCGGGAGATGGGCCGGACACGGTTGAGGGCCCTGTCAACTACCGTGGGTGGAAAACCTCAGTTAAGGAAGAAGGAAGACATGTCAGAAGAACTGTATTTGAAGGTAGCATCATCAGAACAGATGCGACGGAGGTGAAGGAACTAAGAGAATGGGATGGAGTCCTTACAGGAAGCGGGGTGTGAGGAGCTGTAGTCGAGGTAGCTGTGGGAGTCGGTAGGCTTGTAATGGATATTGGTGGACAGTCCATCACCAGAAATTGAGAGAGAGAGGTCAAGCAAGGGAAGGGAAGTGTCAGAGATAGACCATGTGAAAATGGTGGAGGGGTGGAGATTGGAAGCAAAATTAATAAATTTATCCAGGTCCCAACGAGAGCATGAAGCAGCACCGAAGTAATCATCGATGTACTGGAGAAAGAGTTGTGGTAGGGGGTTGGAGTAGGGCTGGAACAAGGAATGTTTCACATACCCCATAAAGAGACAGGCATAGCTGGGGCCCATGCGGGTACCCATAGCCACACCTTTTATTTGGAGGAAGTGAGAGGACTTAAAGGAGAAATTGTTCAGTGTGAGAACAAGTTCAGCCAGACAGGGGAGCGTAGTGGTGGATGGGTCAGTTAAATTTAAACTAGTTATGGAAAAGGATAAGGCTGGGCCAGGAATAAAAGTTCTAAACTGGGGAAAGGCTAATTTTACTGAGATGAGATGCAATTTGGCCCAAGTGGACTGGGAGCAGCTACTTGCAGATAAAACTGTGTCAGAGCAGTGGAAGGCATTCAAGGAGGTAATAGTGAGAGTACAGGGCAAACCTACCTATAGTTCCCTGGTTTATCCCAACCAGCCTCCTTGAATAATGGTACCACATTAGCTGTCATCCAGTCCTCTGGTATATCTCCTTTGGCCAGAGAGGATTTGAAAATTAATATCAGGGCCCCTGCAATCTCCTCCCTTGCCTCCCACAGCAGCCTGGAATATATCTCACCTGGGCCTGGGGATTTATCCACCTTTAAGCCTGCTAAAACCGCTAATACCCCCTCCCTCTCAATGCTAATTTGTTCAAGTATTTCACAGTCCCCTCCCTGATTTCTATACCTACATCGTCCTTCGCTATTGTGAATACAGATGGAAAGTACTCACCACCACACCACCTTTTCTTAGCTCCCTATCTTTTGGAAATGTCAAATACCCTTCAATATTTAGGTAGGTCCCAGCCTTGGCCAACCTTTTGTCCTTTAGTTCATGACATCTTTGTCAATCTTTCCTTTGCCCCCACCTATTGATAGCCTTCTATCCAGCTTCAATGGCTCCATGCCCCCTAAACAGTATTATTTTAATCACATTTCCACTTCTCTTCAGCTCTGAAGAAGGGTCATATGGATTCGCAGCGTTAACTCTGTTTTTCTCTCTACAGATGCTGCCAGACCTGCTGAGTTTTTCCAGCATTTTCTGTTTTTGTTTCAGATTTCCAGCATCCACGGTATTTTGCTTTTATCTCTGTAATGGTGTTCAGATCATATATATTTATTTCTCTCTGTGCTAACAATTCATCCATTTTGTAACAAATGCTGCATGCATTCAGCTGTTGAGCCTTTAATTTTGTGTTTTTGCCATTTTTGTACTCTCTGGCCTTATCTACCTTGAACTCTCTGTCTCTTCCTGCCACACTTTGGTTATCATTACCCAAATTGCTACTCTGCTCTATTACCTCGTCGTTTCCCTTTGATTTACTGCATCTTCTCTTGCATGATCCTTCTCATTATTTAGTTTAAAGCCAGCTCTACCACCCTGGTATCTTTTGCTCCTCTTCAATGAAGAAATTTTCAGTCTTTTATTTATTCTCATGGGATGTGGATTTTGCTGGCAGAGCTAGAATTTATTGTCCATTCCCAATTGCCCTTCAGAAGATGGTGGTCAGCTACCACTTTGAACCATTGCAGTCTCTGTATTGTAGGCACGCTCCCAGTGCTGTTCGGAAGGGAGTTCCAGAATTTTGATCTTGGGACAGTGAAAGAATGGTGATATAGTTCCATGCCAGGATGATGTGTGGCTTAGAGGGGAACTTGCATGTGGTGATGTTCCCATTGAGTTGTTGCCTTTGTTCTTCTAGGTGGTAGAGGCTGTGGGTTTGGAAGGAGCCTTGGCGAGTTGCTGCAGTGCATCCTGTGGTGGAGGGAATTAGAAGTGGTGAATGGGATGCCAATGAAGTAGGTAACTTTGTCCTGGATGGTGTTGAAATTCTTGAGTCTTGTCAGAGTTGCACTCATCCAGGTAAGTGGGGAGTATTCCATCACAGCCCTTGTGTGTTGTAACTGGTGGAAAGCCTCTGGGGAGGCAGGAGGTGAGATACTTGCTGCTGAATTCCCAGCCTCTGACCTATTTTGGCTACAATATTTATGTTTGGTGCAGTTAACTTACTGATCAGTGGTGATTTCCAGGATGATTATGGTGGTGGATTCAATAATGTTAATATTGTTGAGTGTCAGGGAAGGTAGTTAGATTCTCTCGTTGGAGATGATCATTGACCAGCATGTGAATGGTGCTTGTCACTTACCAGCCCAAGCCTGAATGTCATCCAGGTCTTGCTGCATGTAGAAATGGACTGCTTCATTATGTGAGGTGTTATGAATAGAACTGGAACTGAACACTAGGAAATCATTAGTGAACATCTCCACCTCTGACCTTATGTTGGAAGCTGGGTTATCAATGAAGCAACTGAAAATGGTTGGGCCTGGAACGCTATCCTGAGGAGTTTCTGCAGAAATGTCCTGGGGCTGAGATGATTGGCCTCCAACAACTATGGCTATCTTTCTTTGTGCTCAGTAGAGAGTTTTCCTGTGAATTCCTTTGACTTTAATTTCACTAGGACTTCTTGATGCTCCTCAGTCAAATGCTACCTCACCTCTGAATTTAGTTCTGAGCAAAGGCTGTATTGAGGTCTAGAGCCCAAACTGAGCGTTAGCATGCCAGTTGTTAAGGAGTAAGTGCCACTTGATAGCACTGTCAGTGACACCTTCTGCCACTTTGCTGATAATTGAGAGCGGACAGGGGCAGTAAATAGCCACTTAGGGTTTGACCTGCTTTTTGTGAACTGTGGCAGTTTTCCACCTCTTAACGTTGACGCCAGCTTGGTGAGGGCTGCGGTTAGCTCTGGAGCACAAGTCTTCAGTACTATGTCGTGTCAATTACACATGAAAATAAATCAGAGCTGTGTACATCAATCTTTACTCTTTTTTGTTTTTTTTTAAGTGGGCTTTTGCTGAATCAAAAAGATGGCTGTTACAAACCACTTGACTCTCAGAATTGGCCATCTGCAAGCTTCCAACAGGAGTTATAAGAACAAAAGAGCTCCCCTCTCATCCTTGTGGAATCTCACTCCCCCATTGTAAGGACATTATAATCACAAAACCAGGTGACTTGTAGAGATCAAAACTCGTGATTCCTGCAAAGTTGTAACAGATCCTTCTCAGACCTGGGACTATCCAGGCCCATTTCAAAAGGGGACCATTGAAGGGACAATGACGTCATTTGCACCTTGATCAGCTTATCCCTCTAGCAAAGTTACAGGGTCTGCCCAAGCAATAGCTCCATGAAGCAAGATCCTCAACATGGATGCTGACTCTTTCAGAGGCTAGTGACTGGGACATTATAAGCCATAGAACAGAGGCCAGATCTAGACACCAAATCAACATCCCTTTTGAAACAATTGTGGAGGAAGAAGGTCACATGACTTGTGACCATTTTGACATCTCTATTCATTTGAGAACTGAGAAACGAGCAGGTCTGCCGATGACTTCCAATTGGAAAAGAATAGCAGCAGGGCTCCAGGCTGACAAAGCAGCTAGCTACCATCTTTCAACTTCTCAAAGTCTGTTTGATTTTAAAAGTCTCTGTTCGTCGCCTGCCAAGCAGTCTTAAGCACAGGAATCCCATTGTCCTGCAACATCACTTGTTTCAAGGATTTTTGTGTTGCTCGGTACAACCAGGAACTCATCTGGATTGAAATCTGCTACAAAGGAAACACCCTTTGAACTTTGACTTTCTGGGAAGCATGTAAACTAACATTAATTTCTTCGGTTCTTTTACTGTTATTATCCATAGTTGTAAAAACTCCCTCTTTTCTATCTCCCCCCTCCGCACCCCCACTTACTCTGTAAGCATGCATGTGAATACTCCCTCCCCCCTCCCCTCCCCCACCGAATGTGGCATAAACTAACCTTCTGAGTTACTCATAAAGAGTTTGGTGCATTTTACTTAGAAAATTGGATCTCACAAACTGGAGGTTTGGGGAAGCACGCCACAGCCGACATTAAACACATTCAAAGACACCTCTGCTAATGGACAGACAATGAGAGGATAAAGGAGCTCAGTTTTCCTCTTCCTTTCTGTTGTCAGGGTCCATAGCCTTTGCTTTACAGTGTGCTCAACTGATTTCACATGGAGTGAATCTAATTTCTGAAGACTGGCCTCTCTCTTGGGAGAAGGCCAAGTTCGATCATCAGCATGGTCCATCTGGTTTTCTTATTAAAAAGAGTGGGTGCAACTGAGTGGCAGGTTGGACAATTTCAGAGGGCATTTGAGAGTCAACCATATTGCTATGGGCATGGAATCACATGAAGACCAGTCTAGGTAAGGATAGCAGATTTGCTTACCGAAAGGGTATTCGTGAATCTGATGGGGTTTTTTTAATGATAATCTGGTAGTTTCATAGTCACCATTACTCAGACAAGCCTTTTATTTCAGATTTATTTAATTAACTGAATTTAAAATTCCTCCACTGTCATGGTGGGATTTGAACTTGTGTCCAGAACATTCATCCTTGCCCCTGGATTACTAGCCAGGTAACATAACCACAATGCTGATGTATACCTACTGTAGGAAAGATTGGAGAAGTGTGTGTGTTTGTACAGTTGTGTAATTGGATATTGGATAATACATTCACTCCTGAGCATTCAATGCTGAATGCTTATCGTGTGACTAGTACTGGAGGAAATACTTTAAGTAGATCTGAAACTTGAGTACTTTGAGCATAATTTGAGTAAACTAAAAATAAAACCATATCTTTGAAGCAAAAAGGAATTGCACCTGTTGGTTATACTCTGGTGTGAGGTCTCATACACATTTTCAGCCCACTCTCTAGGTCAGCAAATGTGACAGAGACTGCCATGCCAGAGAGAAGCTCCTGAGGCATACCAGACGATGCTTAACAAGTTGACTATCACTTGCAAACCATCATCTTACAAGATGGAAGGATGCCACTGAAGGCTGCCTGACCCCACACTGGTTTAGCTGGGTAAAGGGAAGAAAGGACTGAAGTAGAGTGCAAATGTGTAATTAACAAGAAGTTCTCACTTGGCCTCATTTCTCTTGGGGCACTGAGTATTCTCACATTTGGAGTAGGAAATTTACCTCTGCTGTAAATGCACCCAGACTGTTTCTCTCCACTGCAGTCAGGCCAAGATTTACATCACAAAACCTTGTGACTGTCGCTCCATTGTAAATGTGAGTTCACCCTTCAAAGGATTCTGATTTAAATGACCATGGATTGCTCTGATAAAAACAAAAAATAAAGACAATTTGTTGCTCCCAATGTGGTCTCCTCTACATTGGAGAGACCAAACGTAAACTGGGTGACCGCTTTGCAGAACACCTGCAGTCTGTCCGCAAGAATGACCCAAACCTCCCTGTCGCTTGCCATTTTAACACTCCACCCTGCTCTCTTGCCCACATGTCTGTCCTTGGCTTGCTGCATTGTTCCAGTGAAGCCCAACGCAAACTGGAGGAACAACACCTCATCTTCCGACTAGGCACTTTACAGCCTTCTGGACTGAATATTGAATTCAACAACTTTAGGTCGTGAGCTCCCTCCCCCATCCCCACCCCCTTTCTGTTTCCCCCTTCCTTTTTTTTCCAATAAATTATAAAGATTTTCCTTTTCCCACCTATTTCCATTATTTAAAAAAAAAACACCCCCACTAGAGCTATACCTTGAGTGCCCTACCATCCATTCTTAATTAGCACATTCGTTTAGATAATATCACTAACTTTAACTTTAACACCTATGTGTTCTTTTGTACCATTGTTGTTGACATCTTTTGATGATCTGCTTCTATCACTGCTTGTTTGTCCCTACAACCACACCCCACCCCCCCCCACCTCTCTCTCTCTCTCTCTCCTCCCCCCACACACACACCTTAAACCAGCTTATATTTCAACTCTTTCTTGGACTTGAACTCAAGTTCTGTCAAAGGGTCATGAGGACTCGAAACGTCAACTCTTTTCTTCTCCGCCGATGCTGCCAGACCTGATGAGTTTTTCCAGGTAATTCTGTTTTTGTTTTTTTTTTTATGGATTGCTCTGAATTTGCTGTAATTGAGTTTAATTACTGGTTCATGGAATGAAGGTGCTGTTTGCATTTGACACTGTTTGCACTACCCTTTAATTTATGTTCACAGTTGTACATGCCCTTGCAGAACAAACCAGGTAATTTCAACCCTGCTGGGAAGCATATGCTTTATCTTGTGGTTTTACCCCGTTTACTGATAGCTGAGGCCAGATGGACCATGAAAGTCCCTGTTGTCTGCTGAATTGCAGGTTTCAATCTGCATGCTGGAAGGGGTGTTCCTGTGGGTATACATAGCAGGGCTATGGGGAAATATCAAGGGACTAAGTGGAAAAAAGCAAAAAACTGCGGATGCTGGAAATCCAAAACAAAAATAAAAATACCTGGAAAAACTCAGTAGGTCTGGCAGCATCTGCGGAGAGGAACACAGTTAATGTTTTGAGTCCGCATGACTCTTCAACAGAACTAAGTAAAAATAGACTAAGTGGAAAGCTCTTTCAAAGAGCTGGCGCAAGCATGATGGTCTGAATGGTAGCCTCCTATATTCTAAGATTCTATACTTATCTTTTATCTAATAATGCTAAAACATAATCTGGTTCTCTGCCTCTTTGCTGCTTGAGATTTTCCTGCATTCAAATTGGCTGTGCCATTTTCCTACATTATAACAATAACTATATTTCAAAAGTACTTATTTGAGGCATTTTGGGGAGTCGTGAAAGACTATATAAAGCAAGTTTGTCCATTCTTATCCTTGTTTTCAAATCCCTCCATCCTTCAAATCTGTATCTATAAATTCCTGTATCCCTCTGAGACACCTGTGCTCCTTTAATTCTGAAACAAAATCAGATGCTGGAAATACTCAGCAGGTCTGGCCGTATCTGTGGAGAGAAACAGTTAACATTTTGGGTCGAGATGACCCTTCAATAGATGATGAAAGGTCAACTTGACCTGAAACGTTAACGCTGTTTCTTTCCACAGATGCTGCCTAACCTGCTGAATATTTACAGCATTTTTTGTTTTTATTTCAGATTTCCAGCATCTGAAGTATTTTGCTTTTTGTGTTGCTCCTTTAATTTTGGCCCTTTAAGTATCCTAATTGTAATCACTCCATCATTGATGGCCATGTCCTCAGCTGTCACGACCTGAAGCTCTGGGAATTTGATGCTCCTTTCTGATGCACAACTGTAGCAAAGGTTTTTTAAGCAACTATTTTAAAATGTTGGCAGGGTTTATGTAAATGTGCCTGTGTCTCACACAGGTATGTCTCAGTTTTCTGAGACAAGCCCAGATCTATTGTATTGGTTGAGTAAATATGAACCACCAAGTTACTTCACTGTATGAACAAGCAGTCACTGGGTAAACAAGTTTTTCAGTGATTCATCATCAAAGTTGCTGGGATTAGAGGTGAGGGATAACATAAAGCAATTTACATTTCTAGTGAACACTCAAGAAGCTGGTTATGCGTCTATGTTGGAAATAAATAGCTGTCGTGTACCCTTGTGACAGAAATATAAATGACTTGGTAACGTTTACTCTCATGACTTTTGGTACTATCACTTGGATTTCAGTTCAGCATAATAGAAATAGTATGGCATTTTTGTACCAAAACTATTTGTATATTGTTGAAAAAAGAGATATGTCTAAGTTTTTTGTCTTGCACTCATCAGGACACACTCAAGAATATCAATATAAGGGGGAACCAACAATTTATACTGTATGTGAGGAGAGTGCTGATTGGTTGGTAAATAGCGTTACCATGGGGAATACACTACTGATGGTGACTGAGAGTAAACTGCCAAGCATTGTCTGAAATTTAAACCTTGATTGGTCAAGGTATTGACCTGAGGAATGAGCCAGCAAATGGCTGTCATTTATTTTGTTTAGCTGAAACAGATGCAATGTATGTACATGTTCTTTCTGTCTGCAACGAACAGGGCTCTGTGTATTATTATATGTAGCTTCCAGTACACGCAAATGCGCCACATTGTGAGCCCGACTGACAATCTTGAATTGGTTGTCAATGTAATTCTTAGCACGCTGAGGGTTATGTAGCAAATGTTGCCAATCACGGAATCACATCTAATGTTGGACACCTTTGAATTTTGCAAGCATGGGCTCGTTGGGTACGGTCTGTACCCTGCCTTTTGAGAGCAGTGGTTGGGATATGCTTTTGATATGATCTGCCAGTTTTTGGAACATACAGCCTACATACCTAGCATCACACAGAAATTCATATACCACACATACTGCCGGTCACCACCAGTGGTGCATTCTCCATGGCAATGGCACTTTCCAACCAATTAGCATACTCTTCACATAGAGTATAATTTGTTGTTTTCCCACTTATTTGGGTCTTCTTGTGATTTCTTGATGAGTGCAAGACAAAAAACTTAGACATGTCTCTCTTTTTCAGCAATACTCAAGGTCTGTACTGCCAAATAACCTCATTACAGCCTTGGTTCAAACATGGAACAAAGAGCTGAACTCCAGAGGTGAGATGAGAGAGACTGCCCTTGACATCAAGGCAGCATTTGACTAAGTGTGGCATCAAGGAGCCCCGGCAAAACTGTAATCAATGGGAATTGGGGAAAACACTCTGCTGGTTGGAGTCATACCTAGTGCAAATCATTGCAGGAGTTCCCTAGGGTAGTATCCTAGGCACAACCACCCTCATTTGCTTCACCAATGACCTTCACTCCATCATAAGGTCAGAAGTGAGATGTTCGCTGATTGTGCGATGCTCAGCACCTTTCATGACTCCTCAGATAACTGAAGTCCATATCCAAATATAGCAAGATCTGAACAATATCCAGGCTTGGGCTGACAAGTGGCAAGTAATATTCACACCACACAAGTGCCAAGCAATGATCATCTCCAACAAGAGATATTCTAACCATTGGCTTTTGACATTCAATGGCATTACTATTGCCGAATCCCCCAATATCAACATCCTGGGGGTTACCATTGATCAGAAATTGAACTGCACTAGCCATATAAATACTGTGGCTACAAGAGCAGGTCAAAGGCTAGGAGTCATGCGACGAATAACTCAGCTCCTGACTCCCCAAAGCCTGTCCAACATCTACAAGGCACAAGTCAGGAATGTGATGGAATGCTCTCCGCTTATCTTGATGAATGCAACTCCAACAATACTCAAGCTTGAAGGATGAAGCAGCCAGCTTGATTGGCACACCGCCCTCAAACATTCACTGCCTCCACCAGCAACGAACAGTGGCAGCAGTGTGTACCATCGACAAGATACACTGCAGGAATTCACCAAGGCTCCTTCGACAGCACCTTCCAAACCCATGACCACTACCATCTAGGAAGGACAAACACAGCAGATAGATGGGAACACCACCACCTGGAAGTTCCCCTCCAAGTCACTCACCATCCTGACTTGGAAACATATCACTGTTCCTTCACTGTCACTGGGTCAAAATCCTAGAACCCCCTCCGTAACTGCACTTCGGGTATACCTACATCACATAGACTGGAGCAGCTCAAGAAGCTCACTACCACCTTCTCAAGGGCAATTAAGGATGGGCAATAAATGCTGACCTGGCCAATGACACCCACATCCCATAAATAAATTTAAAAAAAGACTACTTGTATAAAATGGACAAAAGTATAGATCTGTATCTTGCTCCTCCAAATATGGGTTGCATCTGAGGGGAATATTTTGAGCTAGAGATCAATGAAGTTGCAGGGCTGCTTGACAGTAATTTGAGTTGTGGTTTACACAATAAGTATATTGGCTGAATGGTGATTCTCCGCCCCCCCCCGTAGGATGTTAGTAATCCTGGTGATAATGTGTGTATACAAGAAGTCACTGCAAGGTTGTCAAAAAATTTCCTATGTTACAACAGTGACTACTCTTCAGAAGGACCTAATTGGCTATAAAGATGATTTGGATTGTTCTGAGGTCACAATAGGTTCTATGTAAATGGAAGCCTTTTCTTGACCTCTTATAGTTTAATAGAACAGAGGATGAGGGAGGTTTCTGATGAGTGAGCTATAAGAACATAAGAAGTAGGAGCAGGAGTAGGCCATTCAGCCCTTTGAGCCTACTCTGCCATTCAGTGGGATCGTGGCTGATCTTCTACTTCAACACCATTTTCCTGCACTATCCCCGTGTCCCTTGATAGATTTTTACATATTAAAAATGTCAATCTCAATCTTGAACATACTCAATGACTGAGCCTCCACAGCTCCACAGCAGAGAATTCCAAAGATTCACCACACTCTGAGTGAAGAAATTCCTCCTTATCTCAGACCTAAATGACCTGTCCCTTTTTCTGAGACTTTGTCCCCTGGTTCTAGACACCCCAGCCAGGGGAAACATCCTTCCTGCATCTACCCTGAGCCCTGTAAGAATTTTGTATGTGTGTACGAAATCACCGCTCATTCATCTAAACTCCAGAGAACAAAGGCCCAGTCTATTTATTCTTTCCTCATAGGACAATCCCTTCATCCCAGGAATTAATTTAGTGAACCTTTGTTGCACTTTCCTTGGGTAAGGAGACCAAAGCTGCATGCACTATTCCAGCTGCAGCCTCATCAAGGCTCTATATAATTGCAGTAAAGACATCTTTACTCCTATACACAAATCCTCTTGTGATGAAGGCAAACTTACCATTTGTCTCCAAATTGCTTGTTGTACCTGCATGTTAGCTTTCTTGAACAAGGACACCCAAGTCCCTTTGAAGCTCAACACTTGCCAGCCTCTCACCATTTAAGAAATACTCTCTTTCTGTTTCTCCTACCAAAGTGGATAACCTCTCATTTCTCCACATTATACTCCACCTGCCAAATTTTTGTCCACTCACTTAGCCTTTCCCCTTCGCATCCTCCTCTCAGCCCACACTTCCACCTAGTTTAGTGTCATCTGCAAACTTGGAAATATTACATTTAATCCCATATCCAAATCAGTGGTGCAGATTGTGAATACCTGGGGGCCACGCCTTGTTGTACCTCACTAGTTACAGTCTGCCAACCTGAAAATGACCCATTTATTCTTACTCTCTGTTTTCTGTCTGTTAACCAGTTCTCAATCCATGCCAGTATATTTCCCCCAATCCCATGTGCCCTAATTTTGTTTACTAATCTTTTGTGTGGGACCTTATCAAAAGCTTTCTTAAGATCTAAATATAACACATCTACAGGTTCCCCCTTACCTATTCTGTTAGTTACAGCCTCAAAATACTACAATAGTTTTGTGCAACATAGTTACCCTTTCATAAATCCCTGTTGATTTTGCCCAATCCTACCATTTTGTTTTAAGTGTATTATCATAACCTGGGGGCCAATTAGCTCAGTTGGCTGGATGGCTGGTTTGTGATGCAGAGTAGTGCCAACAGCACAGGTTCATTTCCCATACCGGCTGAAGTCAACCTTCTCAACCTCGCCCCTTGCTTGAGGTGTGGTGACCCTCAGGTTAAACTCACTACCAGGCATCTCTCTCTAATGAGAGAGCAGCCTATGGTCCTCTGGGACTATGGCACTTTCATTTCATATTATAAATTCGAGCATTTTCCTTATTACTCTAAAGAAGGGTCATACGGACTCAAAATGTCAACTCTCTTTCTCTTCACAGATGCTGTCAGACCTGCTGAGTTTTTCCAGCATTTTCTGTTTTTGTTTTCCGTACTACTGATGTCCGGTTTACAGGTTTGCGGTTTCCTGTTTTCTCTCTCCCTCCTTTCTTAAATAATGTGATTGCATTTGCCACCTTCCAATCTGCAGGAACCATTCCAGAGTCTATAGAATTTAGAAAGATGACCACCAATGCATCTAATCTCTCTTTAGCCACCTCTTTCAACATTCTGACGTGTAGGTCATCCGGTCCAGGGGATTTCCATTAGTTTCTCTAGTGCTATTTTTTTTTACTGATATTAATATCCTGCAGTTCCTCATGTATACTAATCTCTTGAATTTCCACTATTTCTGGGAGGTTTTTAGTATTTTGCTCCATGAAAACAAACACGAGTATTTGTTTAGTTTCTCTGCCATTTCCTTATTCCCCATTATAAATTCTCCTGAATCCGCTTGTAATGGACTCTCATTTGTTTTTGCTCATTTTCCTTTTTACATATGTATGAAGCTTTTACAGTCAGTTTTTGTTTCTTGCTAGTTTACTCTCATGTTTTTCCTTTCTTAATCTTTTTCTTGGCCCTCCTTTGCAGAATTGTAAACTGTTCCCAATTCTCAGGCTTATCATTTTTGGCAACTTTATATGCCTCTTCCTTTGATTTAATGCAATCCTTGATTTGTCTCATTAGCCATGGTTGGAACACATTCCTTGCTGGGTTTTTGTGTATTATAGGAATGCATTTTTGTTGTAACTATGTATTAGCTCTTTAACTGTTAGCCGTTGCCTGTCTACCATCACATCTTTTAACATAGTTTCCCAATCTACCTTAGCCAGTTTTCCCCTCATACCCTCATAGTTTCCTTTATTTAGATTTAATACCCAAGTATCTGATTGAACTGTATCACTTTAAAACTTAATGTAAAATTTTGTCATATTATAGTCACACTTTTCTAATGGCTTCTTTACAACAAGATTATGAATCAGCCCTTTTTCATTACGATACTAGATCTGAAATAGCCTGTTGCCTGGTTGGCTCCTCAACGTACTGATCTAGAAAACCATCTCGCACACATTCCAAGAATTCGTCCTCCACAACATGAGTACTAATTAGGTCTCCTCTACATTGGAGAGACCAAACGTAAACTGGGCGATCGCTTTGCAGAACACCTGGGGTCTGTCCACAAGAATGACCCAAACCTCCCTGTCGCTTGCCATTTTAACACTCCACCCTGCTCTCTTGCCCACATGTCTGTCCTTGGCTTGCTGCATTGTTCCAGTGAAGCCCAACGTAAACTGGAGGAACAACACCTCATCTTCCGACTAGGGACTTTACAGCCTTCCGGACTGAATATTGAATTCAACAACTTTAGGTCGTGAGCTCCCTCCCCCATCCCCACCCCCTTTCTGTTTCCCCCTTCCCTTTTTTTCCAATAAATTATAAAGATTTTCCTTTTCCCACCTATTTCCATTATATAAAAAAAACCCCCACTAGAGCTATACCTTGAGTGCCCTACCATCCATTCTTAATTAGCACATTCGTTTAGATAATATCACCAACTTTAACTTTAACACCTATGTGTTCTATTGTACTATTGTCGTTGACATCTTTTGATGATCTGCTTCTATCACTGCTCGTTTGTCCCTACAACCACACCACACCCCCCCCCCCACCTCTCTCTCTCTCTCTATCTATCTCTCCGCCCCCCACACACACACCTTAAACCAGCTTATATTTCAACTCTTTCTTGGACTCGAACTCAAGTTCTGTCGAAGGGTCATGAGGACTCGAAACGTCAACTCTTTTCTTCTCCGCCGATGCTGCCAGACCTGCTGAGTTTTTCCAGGTAATTCTGTTTTTGTTTTGTTACTAATTAGGTTTACCCAGTCTATATGTAGATTGAAATCCTCCATGATTACTGCATTACCCTTGTTACATGCACCTCTAATTTCCTGATTCATACTGTGATTTATATTACCACTGTTGTGAGGCCTATAAGCAACTCCCAGAAATGTTTTCTGCTCCTTGCTGTTTCTTAGTTCCACCCAAGCTGATTTACATCCTTATCTTTAGAAATAAGGTAATCTCTCACTACAGTATTAATGCCCTCTTTAATTAATGGAGCTCCCTCACCACTTTTTTCCCAGCTTCTTGTCCTTCAACTGTGGAACCACCAAATGCTGGTAGGTAACTTCCTGAGAGGGTGGGTGGTGGCAGGTTTGATCAAAGTATTCATAGGGAATTGGATTCCTATCTGAAAATAATTAATGTGCAAGTTTACGGGGATAAGGCAGGGGAGTGGGACGAGTTGGAATGCTCTTTCAGAGAGCCAGTGCGGACTTGATGGGCCAAATGGCCACCACCTGCACTGTAAAGATTGTGATTCTATTTTACCTGCTCACATCATATGAACATACGAATTAGGAGCAGGGATAGGCCACTCAGCCCCTTGACCCTGCTCCACCATTCAGTAAGATCATGGCTGATATGATTGTAACCTCAAGTCCACATTCTTGCCTACCCCGATAATCTTTCACCCTCTTGCTTATCAAGAATCTATCAAGCTCTGCCTTAAATATATTCAGACTCTGCTTCCGCTGCCATTTGACAAAGACTCATTACCTTCTGAGAGAAAAAGCTTCTCCTCAATTCTGTCTTAAATGGGCAATCCCTTATTTTTAAACAGTGACTCTCCCACAAAAGCAAATTTCCTCTCCACATCTACCCTGCCAAGACCCCTCAGGATCTCATATTTTTCAATCAAGTCGCCTCTTACTCTTCTAAACTCCAGCGGATACAAGCCTAGCCTGTCCAACCTTTCCTCTTAAGAAAACCTGCTCAATCCAGGTATTAGTTGAGTAAACCTTCTCCAAACTGCTTCCAATCATAACTATGTTATTAGTTTTCTAGCCTGTACAGGTTCTGGGCTACTTAGGAATGGCTCACTGGAATGTTTTCTGTAAGCTACATGCATGTTCCTGCACAGGCCAAGCACAAGTCAGCCCCTTTAATTTACTACATGTGTGTGGATGTGCAAAACAATGTATAAGGCTTGCACAATTAAACAAATCAGCTGTGCACTACAAAAGGATATTAGAGGGTACCCTTATTCAGGAAAGAATGTAAGGATAATTCTAGCAACTTCTTGCCAGTTCGTTTAACACTAATAGTGGGTAACGTTTTGGAAACAATAACCATGGAAAATGACCAACAGGCACTTGGAGAAGTTTGAGCCCATTATGGCTAACCAGCATGGATTTGTGAAAAGCAGATCATGCTTGACTAACCTAATTGAATTTTTTGATGGCAAAGGTTGGTGAAGGGAATGTGGTGGATGTTGTCCATTTGGACATTAAGGCTGGTTAACAAAATTGATGCCCATGGAATAGGAGGATCAGTGTCCAATTGGATTGAAATAATTGGCTTAAAGGACAGAAAACAGCAAGTCATGGTAAGTTGTTACTTTTTAGACTGGAGGATGGTAGACAGTGGTGTTCCCCGAAGGTCAGTGCTAGAACCACTTTTTTTTCGCTTTATATAAATGATTGGACATTGAAATTCTCTGTATTTCAAAATTTGCTTATGATACCAAACTTGGAGGAGTGGCAAACAGTAAGGATGATACAAATCACCTACAAAATGACACAGGCTAGCAAACAAGTGGCAGATGGTATTTAAGATGGGGCAGAGGTGATTTTTGACAGAAGGGATAGGGAGCGGCAATATAGACTTAAAGGCACAGTTCCAAAGAGTGTGCAAGAACAGAGGGATCTGGGGTGCATGTGCATTGATCTTTAAAGGTGGCAGGACATATTGAGAGAGTAATTAGCAAAGGAAATGGAATTTTGGGCTTCATAAATACAGCCATTGTAGTACAAAAGCAGGGAAGTATGCTGAATCTTTTATAAAGCTCTGGTCAGGTCCAAACTAGAGTATTGTATCCAGTTCTGGTCACCGGACTTTAGCAAGGGTGTGAGAGTACTTGAGAGAGCGCAGAAGAGATTTACACGTTGGCTCCATTGATGGGAGATTTTAGTTACAAGGTTAAGTTGAAAAAAACTGGGATTGTTCTCCTGGCAGCCAAGGAGATTGAGGAGAGATTTGATAGAGGTGTCCAAGATTATTTGACAGGATTCGATAAGGTAGACGAAGAAAAACTATACCCATTAGCTGATAGTACAAGGATTAGGGGACACAGATTTAAGCTTTTGGGCAAGAAATGCAGCATGAGGAAGAACTTTTTTGCGCAGTCAGTGGTACTGACTTGGAACACTGACCATGAATGTGTGGAATTGAAACTGTCAACGATTTCAAAAACAAATTGAATGAGCACTTGAAGAAAATAAACTTGTAGGGCTATAGGGCTAAGGGCATAAAAAATGGGAGCAGGAATAGATCATGCAGCTCATCAAGCCTGCTGCACCATTCAATATTTTCATGGCTGACCTCCGGCTTCAACTCCACTGTCCCGCCTGATCTCCCTATCCCTTGAATTCCTGAGGCACCAAAAATCTGTCTATCTCAGACTTAAATATAATTAATGATGGTGCATCTACAACCCTCTGGGTAGAGAATTCCAAAGTTTCACAATCCTTTGACTGAAGAAATTACTTCTCATCTCAGTCTTAAATGAGTGGGCGAGTGTGGATTGACTGCGTTGATGTGCAGAGAACTGACGTGAACTCGATGAGCCGAATGGCTGCCTCCTGTGTGGTGAATGACTAGCCACGAGCCCAGCATTGATTGCATGTGCACGGGGATTGTTAGGCCTTGTATATATTCTGATTTGTGCTCCTGTCTTTGTACAAGACGTACTACTTCGAGGTTAGAATATGTCTTGACGATTACACATCAATGCAGGATAGTTTAACATGTTGCTGTGTATAGTAAACTTTGTTATCTGGAATTCTACCAACTGGAATTCTATAGTAACCAGAATTTCTGCCAGCTCCATCTTTTCTAAACACAATAATGCCAGTCACTTTCAATGTTCAGATAATGCATTCTTTAAAAAAAACTAATAATAACAATAGATGGAAACCTGTAGAAGTTATCCTTAGGTTTTACATTGAAATTATTAAATTATTGATTCAATTTTGATTATTATGCCAGAACAAAGATATACCGCACCTTGTCTTATGTCCAGAGTAATGTAACTCCGCATTAACCAGCATTTTTGATTAACAGACACCATCCATTCCCTGAGCATGCTGGATAACAAAGATTTTGCTGTATATCTGGGTCTTTGGATAGGTAACTATGCCAAGAGAATCCCTATTTATATCAGTTGATGGTGTCTCTCTTTCATATGTTCTACATTTTTTCCTTTTGTAAAGTTTGTTGTACTTTTTAAAAATCCCATCCTGTTTTCTTTGCACTTTATCATTATTTATCGCAATTCTGTAAGACATAAATTGCTGAAGCAGACTCTGTTCCCAGTAATGCTACATTCCGCACCCACACAATTAACTGCTGGCAAAGAAATGCATCACTGTTTCATTGGCTAGAAACCTTATAATGTGGTTTGTGTTGCAGAAATGCTTGCTGTCTACTGTTCTAACAGTATCTGTTCTATATTGAATGCCATGCCATTCATTTTTCTCCCTTATTCCAGAAAGCGCTGATTCATGCGAGGGCTTAGTTTCCCCCAGTACCAGCCACCTCCGGTACCTTGCCCAAATAGCCATCTTTGAATAGGGCTTAATGTGGGTTTGGGGAGTATCAGCACTAGGATTGCATTTGGGCTCACCTCCAAAATAGAATTTAGGAGCCCCTTCCAGGGTTGAGGGTAAATGCTGAGAGTAAGAATAATAATAAGAATATTGAAAGGCAACATGATGGAGGGGATAGCAAAGGTGGGGACATGTGGGATAAAGGTGTTGCAAGATGGGAAGAGTTGCTCTGATGGTAAGCGATGACATTTGAAGAGGAGAGAAGCTGTTGCATTTGTGAGCAGGAGCAGGGGTCAGGCTATTTTAAGTGAACAAATTTATTGAAGAGCCCAGCTGCATCCTGCAGACTGACTGACTTTATATCCTTATGTATTTTTAGGTTTTTGATTCTTTCACGGGATGTGGACATTGATGGCTAGGCCAGCATTTGTTGCCTATCCCTAATTGCTGTTGAGAAGGTGGTGATGAGCCACTTTCTTGAACCGCAGCAGTCCATTTCGTGTCGGTACACCCACACTGTATTAGGGAGTTCCAGGATTTTGACCCAGTGACAGTGAACGAACGGCAATATAGAGTCATAGAGTTCTACAGCACAGAGAAAGGCCCTTCGGCCCATCGAGTCTGCACTGGTTAAACGAGTACCTAACTATTCTAATCCCATTTTCCAGCACTAGGCCCATAGCCCTGTATGCCATGGCATCGCAAGTGCACATCCAAATACTTCTTAAATGTTATGAGGATCTCTGCTTCTACCACCCTTTCAGACAGAGAGTTCCATATTCCCACCACCTCTTGGGTGAAAAAATCCTTCCTCATATCCCCTCTAAACCTCCTGCCTTAACTTAAATCTCTGCTCCCTGACTGTTGATCCCTCCATCAAGGGAAGAGGTTCCTTCCTGTCTATCCTATCTCTGCCCTTTATAATTTTATACACCTCAATCATGTCCCCCCTCAATCTGCTCTGCTCCAAGGAAAATAACTCCAGTCTATCCAATCTCTCCTCATACCTAAAACTCTCCAGCCCAGGCAACATTCTGGTAAACTTCCTCTCCACTCTCTCTAGTGCAATCACATTCTTCCTATAATGCGGGTTCCAGAATTGCACATGGTACTCCAGCTGTGGCCTAACCAGCATTTTATATAGTTCCAGCATAACTTCCCTGCTCTTATATTCTATGCCTCGGCTAATAAAGGCAAATAACCCATATACCTTCTTAACCACTTTACCTACCTGTCCCACTAGCTTAAGGGACCAGGGGACATGCACACCAAGGTCCTGATCCTCGGTACTTCCCAGGGTTCTATCATTCATCATGTATTCCTGTGCCTTGTTTGTCCTGCCTAAGTGCATCACCTCACACTTATCCGGATTTAATTCCATTTGCCACTGATTAGCCCATCTGACTAGCCCGTCCATATCCTCCTGTAATCTAAGGCTATCCTCCTCACTACCACCCCACCAATTTTCATGTCATCCGCAAACTTACAGATCAACCCTCCTACATTCAAGTCTAAATCATTTATGTATACCACAAACGGCAAGGGACCCAACACTGATCCCGGTGGAACCCCACTGGACACAGGCATCCAGTCACAAAAACACCCCTTGACCGTCGCCCTCTGCTTCCTGCCACTCAGCCAATTCTGGATCCAATTTGCCAAATTGCCTTGGATCCTATGGGGTCTTACCTTCGTTATCAGTCTCCCATGTGGGGCCTTATCAAAAGTCTTGCTGAAATCCAAGTAGACTACATCAAATGCATTACCACTTAGACCACTTAGAACCTCCTCCCTTTCTATGCTAATTTCTTCAATTATATCACAGTCTAACTGCCTGTTTTCTATACCAACGTCGTCCCTTTCACTTTGAACACCGACACAAAGTATTCATTTAGAATCCTACCTCAGTCTTCCAGCTCCACACACAAATTACCACTATGGTCCTTAATAGGCCCTACTCTTTCCCTAGTTATCCTCTTATTCTTAATGTACTTGTAAAATAACTTTGGATTTTCCTTTATTTTACCTGCCAATGTTTCTTCATGCCCCCTTTTTGCTCCCCTAATTTCCTTTTTAAGTTTCCCTCCTACAATTATATGCTCCTCTGGGGCTTCCACAGTTTGGGCCCTTGTTATCTGCCATAAGCTTCCCTTTTTCTCTTCATCCAATCATAAGCCTCCCTTTTTCTCTTTATCCAATCCATATAGTTATAACCAATATAGTTCCAAGTCAGGATGCTGTGTAACTTGGAGGGGAACTTGCAGGTGGTGGTGTTCCCATGCATCTGCTGCTCTTGTCCTTCTAGGTGGTAGAGCTCCAAGGTTTGGAAGATGTCGTTGAAGGAGGCTTGATGAGTTGCTGCATTGCATCTTGTACATGGTATGCATTGCTATCATCGTGTGTCGGTGATGAAGGGAGTGAATGTTTTTGGTGGTGGATGGGGTGCCAATCAAGTGGACTGCTTTGTCCTGGATGGTTTTCAATGTCTTGAGTATTGCTGGAGCTGCACTCATGCAGGCAAGTGGAGAGTATTCCATCACTATCCTGACTTGTGCCTTGTAGACGGTGGACACACTTAGGGAGGTCAGGAGGTGAGTTACTCACTGCTGAATTCCCAGCTTCTTATCTGCTTTTGTAGCCATGGTATTTTAACTAGCTGGTCTAGTTTAGTTTCTGGTCCATGGTAACCCCCAAGTTGTTAGTGGGGAGATTCATGATGGTAATGCCATTGAATATCAAGGAGAGATGGTTAGATTCTCTTTTGTTGCACATAGTCATTACTTGGCACTTGTGTGATGCAAATGTTGCTTGCCACTTGACAGCCCAAGGCTGAATGTTATCCAGGTTTTGCTGCATATGGACTTGGACTGTGTAAGTATCGGTGGAGTTGCAAATGGTGCTGAAATTTGTGCAGTCACCAGCGAACATCCCCACTTCTGACCTTATGATTGAGGCAAGGCCATTGATGAAGCAGCCAAAGATGGTTGGGCCTAGGCCACTACCCTGAGGAACTCCTGCAGCAATATCTTGGGACTGAGATGATTGACCTCCAACAACCACAGCCATCTTCCTTTGTGCTTGGTATGACTCCAACCAGTGGAGAATTTACCCCTGATTCCCATTGACTCCAGTTTTACTTGGGGTCCTTGATGCCACACTCGGTCAAATTTGCCTTGATGTCAAGGGCAGTCACTCTCACCTCACCTCTGGAGTTCAGCTCTTTTGTCTATGTTTGGACCAATGCTGTAATGAGATCAGGAGGTGAGTGGCCCTGGCAGGACCCAAACTGAACATCACTGTGCAGATTATTGCTGTGTATGTGCTGCTTGAAAGCACTGTGGATGACATCTTCCATCACTTTGCTGATGATGGATAGCATACTGGGGCAGTAATTGGCTGGGTTGGATTTGTCCTGCCTTTTGTGGACAGAACATAACTTGAGCAATATTCTATATTGTTGGGTAGATGCCAGTGTGGTAGCTGTACTAGAACGGCTTGGCTAGGGATGTGTCTAGCTTTGGAGTACTTTTGTAGGATGTTTTCAAGGCCTATTCCCTTTGGCATCCATTGCCTCCACCTGTTTCTTGATGTCATGTGGAGTGAATCGAATTGACTGAAGACTGGCATTTGTAATGCTGGGGACCTCTGGAGGAGGCCAAAATGGATCATCCACTCTGCACCTCTGGCTGAAGATGGTTGCAAATGCTTTAGCCTTGTCTCTTGCACGGATGTGCAGGCCTTAAGCATCATTGAGTATGGGGTAATTTGTGAAGCCGCTGCCTCTTATTAGTAGTTTAATTGTCCTCCATCATTCAAGATTGGATATAGCAGGACTACAGAGCTGAGATCTGATCCATTGGTTGTAGGATCACTTGGCTCTGTCTATCACACGCTGCTTCCATTGTGTGGCAAGCAAGTAGTCCTGTGTGTAGCTTTACTATGTTGCCACCTCATTTTTAGGTATGTCTTGTGCCGCTCCTGGCATGCTCTCCTGCATTCTTCGTTGAACCAGGTGGTGACAATCAACCTAGTGCCATTTGCCACGTGTTGCTCAGCATGGCTGGCTTGGGAAAAACCACCTTTGCGCACGGCCTATAAATTTTGAATTGAATTGGAAAAAATAGGCCATGAAATTGTGATACTTTAGGATTTTAAGGCATTTAATCTTTAATAATAATTTTAGTCTGTACAAACTGTTTTGATTGGTCAATTTAAGGGGTGTGCCTGGTGAGTTTGTTTGGTGGGTAGTGCTTGCCCATGTGGAGTGTGAAAGACTGGAGCGCATGGAGCATATGTGGTTGCCAGTGGTTGTCCGCAATGAGGTGGGGGTGGTTGGTGGAGAAAAATACAACAAAAGTTAAGGGGAGCTCGGCAACAAAGTTACCAGGCTAGAGAGATTGATTCCATGAGGGCTGGGATAGGATTGATGGTGATAGCAAGAGCAGAATGGGGATCGCCTGGGATGGGTGGATGAGATGAGGGAATTGGTTAAATGTGGCAAAATGGTTGCAACAATTGGTTGGAGTTATTATCCAAAAGCTATTTTTGTACTAAAATTGAGGATTCACTAAGTTTGAATGAAAAAGTTTTAGAAAAGCTGTCAGGCGAATTAAAATACATCTGTGTTGATTCCATGGACGAAGATGATGATAATAGACTGTGGAAACTTGAAGGTTTGGGCTAACTCCAATTGGCATATCACCGGACAAACTTAGACTCAAGGAAAGAGCATTTATAATGTTGCTACAAAACTTCAATCTGAAACAAGGACTTTGTCATGGAGCAAGATTGCTAGTCAGGAACCTGCTTTCTTCAGTGATAGATTCTCAAATTGTAACGGCAGATTTCAAGGAAGTAGTGTTTATTCCTCAAATAATGTTGAGCCCATCAGATATAAACATGACTTTTCGACTCAGGAAAGAACAGTTCCCAAATAAAGTTGCATATTCAATGACACAAGGCCAGACTCTTGACAGTTTGTATTTATATTCTTAAACCTGTTTTTACATATGGCCAGCTTTATGTAGCTTTTCTAGCCTGAGAAGTTTTGATGCTCTGAAAAGTATTTGGTGAAAGAATAACTAGAAACTGTATTTAAAGAAGTATTGTTGCAAAAAGATAATAATTTGACAGCAAATGTTCAGCTCTCTGCTACCAGATATATGTTTATTTGTACATTTTTCATCATAAATTTAATGTTCAATTTATTGGTTGTCACTTGAATTTTTCAGTAATACCAATCAAAGTTGTGACTTTTTCATAGTGTCACTTAAACTGTGAAATACTCCAAGTCAAATTCTAGATTCTTTTCTAAACTTGCGCTGTAACTGAATGGAGTATTTAGAGCGGTAGAACAGAGGGGAAGTACTAGCAGCTACACATCTCACTGGTGATGATGGTTGTGCGAGGAAATAGACATGATGTATTGAGGATTGCATTAAAAAAAGCATATGCATATTACATTAACTGTGACCACTGCAGTATATTGCTACATTAGCCTCATAAGAATACTACTACTACCATTAAAAGTCCTACCCCTCTTCAAGTGAAATATCCGGTATTTCAGGATAATTTAATAATGGTGACGAAGGTGCTTCTGTCAATTCAGAATCTTATGAACTATAGCCCAGCTTAGTTAATATGTTTATATAAATATAATTAGTATGTTAAATTTTCATGAAACATGCAGGTTCGTTTTTAACATTTCACCTCAGTTTACTATCACAGAGAAGAACTCAGTATACAGGGCGTACATATACCTGTAATATTTTTCACTTGAAAATAACAGCTGAAATTGACATGATCTTAAGACATTTTTACTCTGCAGACAATTAGGTAGTGTAATGCTACCACGTTTTACTATGGTGGGATTATAAACATGTTTATGGGTTCCTTCACATGCCATTCTGACTACATCAGTCTCTACAGGTCACTGACTAAATATCATGGTTCACGCCCATTGAAGGCTTGACATTCCATTGAAAGCTGGTTCAGTTTGCTTATAAATTAGACAAAGTTGTGAAATTTGGGAAACTCTAAATTCCATCTAATTAATTACAGTTTAGCATCGGGGCATTTCAATTTGAAGCTACATGTGCATTTAATTATCACACTTGTGTAGCCCTTCCTGTATTTTCTCTCTCTCTCTCTCCACCGCCCCTGCCAACCCCACCTCACCAATATAAAGCCTGTGACTTAGAAACTTGAAATTTCAAAGGTTATATCCTGATCAGGGGTTGAAGCTGAACTGAAAGAGTACTTGGTTGCAGTGAAACTTGTTGCACAATACTTGCTGCACCCACGGAGTTCACTCTCAGTCGCATGACTGTTGCAATGGGGCTGGAATGTGTCAAGTTAGATAAACTAATCTGCAGTAAACTTGAATATGAAGTTGACTAAGGTAAATGTTATCTTTTGAAGTAAATGCCTGATGCAGTCGGGGTTTGTATAAGGGGTGGTTAATCAAATTTAGGGTATACAGGTCAAACAAAAGCAAAAGGTCCATTTCATTGTTAAATGGATCCAGGTGCTTTCCATGCACTAGTTTTATTGGAATGCTTTTCTAAATACAAAATGCAGACACAGCTGTTTTTTCAGCTGGAGTTTATTGGGTCCATATGGTGTTTTGAGCCTTGATACTTTTTATAGAAAGTGTAGTACATATGTTCCAACAAAGGAAAATGTTGTTTGAGTCACATCAGTTACCTGAATGAACATCAGTGTAGACAGATATTAGAAAAGGCAACTTACGACATACTACTTTGATGGTGTGAAAAATTTGCGTGTACAGTAGCACCAGTAGTGAATGGGTTTTTGTATAAAAGGAGTTCCAAAGATTTTTATAAAAGTAAGATACTGCGGATGCTGGAAATCTGAAACAAAAACAGAAAATGCTGGAAAAGCTCAGCAGGGCTAACAGCCTCTGTGGAAGAAAGACAAGAGTTAACGTTTTGAGTCTGTTTGAGTCATATGGACTCAAAATGTTAACTCTGCCTTTTTCTTCAAAGATTTTTTATTGAGCTTGCTGTTGTGGTGAATTATGAATGAAAGCAGGGCTAACTAACATTTTCATTTTTAAAATTTTACTTTTTCATTTTTTACTTTTTATCCACTTTAATTTTATTTATTTTCACTTGTATTCGTTGTTTTATTTTCAATCTTTTTCCCACCACCGTCCTCTCACCGCATCCACCCCCACTGCCTCAACCCCAGCCCTACAAGGACCATCTGTCACTTGTTCATGTTGTTCTTTCCAGAGTGATTACCCTTGTCCTGCTGTTATCACATTCTGCTTTCTGACCTTAATGCCACCATCAGCACCTCCTTTAGCCAGTACCACTGCCATTAACACCTCTTTGTCCTTTTGTTCATGACAACACTGGCAATCTCTCCTTTGTCTCCACCTATCACTGGCCTTCTATCCAGCTTCACCTGCTCCACCCTCCTTTAAACAGTATAAATTTCATTACATTTTTACTTCTCTTTAGCTCTGAAGATGTTGTTAAACCTGCTGAGATTTTCTAGCATTTTCTGTTTTTGTTTCTAGCTAACATTTTGCTAGTTTCCCTTTACTTTGCTGTAAACTTATTTTTAGCATGTGGAATAAAGGTCAAATTAACATACTTACATATAGACTCTTCTGTTTACTGCAAAGTTGTTCTAGTAAACCACTTTTCAGTGTTCATAACTATTCTGGAACTTGTTAGCTTGTTCTGTTCTTTGAAAATGGCTTTCCAGTTTAATTTGGAGTTTTTGGCTTGTATTTTATAGACTGTAAGTAATTTGAACATGGCTATATTGGTGTATTTCTGTCTGGATTTGTGAACTGTCAAGAAAGCAATCTGGCAAAGACCTTTGGAAATGCAGCTTTTTGTGTAATAAAGGTTTTGTGTGATTTAGTATCTTCATAGCTGTGCTTGAATTAAACTAGTATTTTAACAGATTTCGAAAATGGTTTCACTGCAGATTTGTGAATTTAATGAAAGAATTGCTGCTCTGATTTGAGTAAAGGCTGAGTTGATGTCAGTATAGTTGATGCCAACAAATCAGAGCCTAAATTGCTGACTACCTTGTGGCAAAATATGTTTCATAAGTCATTATTATAACTTTGGTGGACTTGAGAACTGCTCTTTTGATGCCTATTGCATTGATTGGAAAATTTCAACCCTTCCTTGCTGCAGCAAACCAAAGACCAATCGACAAAGAAGTCTAAGCAAGATCATTTCCTGAGTTTGCAGTGATAACAGTTCAGAAGCTGAAGTACTTTAAAACTTGTACTGATTATCACTCCTTTACTGATGGATCATTGGGAAGTATCAAGGATCAGAGGGACCTTGGTGCGCATGTCCCCCGGTCCCTTAAGGTAGCGGGACAGGTAGATAAGGTGGTTAAGAAGGCATATGGGATACTTGCCTTTATTAGCTGAGGCATAGAATATAAGAGCAGGGAGGTTATGCTGGAACTGTGTAAAATGCTGGTTAGGCCACAGCTAGAGTATTGCGTGCAGTTCTGGAATCCTCATTATAGGAAGGACGTGATTGCACTAGAGAGAGTGCAGAGGAGATTTACCAGGATGTTGCCTGGGCTGGGGAATTTTAGTTATAAGGAGAGATTGGACATACTTTGGACATATTTTCCTTGGAGCAGAGGAGATTGAGGGGGGATGTGATTGAGGTGTATAAAATTGAGGGGTATAGATAGGGTAGACAGGAAGGAACTTTTCCCCTTGGTGGAGGGATCAATAACCAGCGGGCACAGATTTAAGATAAGGGGCAGGAGGTTTAGAGGGGATGTGAGGAAGAATTTTTTCACCCAGAGGGTGGTGGGAATCTGGAACTCATTACCTGAAAGGATGGTAGAGGCAGAAACCCTCATAACATTTAAGAAGTATTTGGATATGCACTTGCGATGCCATGGCGTACAGGGCTATGGGCCTAGTGCCGGAAAATGGGATTAGAATAGTTAGGTGCTTGTTTGACTGGCACAGACTCGATGGGCCCAAGAGCCTTTTTCTGTGCTGAAGACCTCTATGACTCATTGTGCATTGGGATGTTTTACTACACTAAAGATGTTCATGTATAAGCATCTTGAATCTGTGTGCTCTTGCTCTCCAATTTGCCCATTATAAGTTCCTGTGTCTACAATTACAAAGCACATTGTTTATCTTATGTCACTGTCATGTTGCATATTTCTCCACCTCCAAGGAGTGATGTTCGATTTTGCATTTCCCAGCCCCTCATCCAATATTGTATAGATTTTTATGTTCCAACCAATTTTTCTTGCTGAATTACTGCATGTTTTACTATTTAATCAGAGTATTATGTACATAAAAACTGAATGTATGACTTATAGATAGACATTGAATTTAGTGTGCACTGTCTGGTCTAGTTATTCCCTGCTCTGTAACCTCACCTCACCCAAAGATTACATTTGGTTTTGACTCCACATGTTCTTCATTGTGGGAGATGAAATATTGTAGTGATATTCGACAAAACTTCCCAAACCAGCAGCCTCTACTGTCTAGTAGAGACGGGCAGCCAGCACAAAGGAACACTGCCACCTGCAAGTTCTCTTCCAAATCACACACCACCTTGGCTTGAAGATATATTGTCATCCCTTCGTCATTATTGGAGCAAATCCTGGAACTCCTTCCTTAACAGCAGTGTGAGTGTACCTACACCACGTGAACTGCAGCAGTTCAAGACCACTCACCACTACCTTCTAAAGGGCAATTACAGATGAGCAATAAATGTTGGCATTGCCAGTGATGCTGATCTACCATGAAAAGGTTTAGAAAAAACGAATCCAGGACTTCAGTGAATGATGGAAATGATGCGGATATAAACAGGTTTTTAATTCTCGCATCTTCCAAGCTGTGGCTAGGAGGAAACGATGTTTATCAAATGAGTCAGTTCCCATGGAGTCAAATATATATAGACAAAGCTGGTGGAAATCTGCTTAGGCAGTGGATTGGAAGTACTAAGTTAAGTCTAAAATGATCTTGTGTTGTATCAAGTATCTCATGCACCAATCCTTTAGGTCTTTCAGAATGTTATCTGTTGAATATGTCTGCTATTCAGGCCTGAATAATTTAATGTCCTTGTGTTTGCCTTGAATCAAGGATAATTATCAATTTATCTTTCAATGGTATCTGCAGTAATTTATTTCTCTGAGAATTGCATAAATAAGAAAACAAATTTTGTGCTGTCTTGGAAAGAATGGACCTGAAAAGTGGATTGATATTTTCTCATTCCACATTTTTCTTACCCAACCAAAACTTTGAGGGTTGATTCAGCCCCTGTTGAGAGTACTTTCTATTTGATATAGTAGACATGAGCAATGCAGCTTGTATTTATGCCTTTCCATTAAAAACTGATTTCTGTTTGTGTCTGAATAATTTTGGCAAGGCCTTATATTTTAGAGGGCCTAGTCATTAACTCTCAAAGTCACACTTGCCTTAATCAGCACTTTGCATTTGTGTGAAGCCTTTATTGTAACAATTATCTCCGTGAAACAAATGTTTCACGGGGACAAAACAGTAATATGGCAATGCTAGAACAATTAAAGAGCTGACCATTGGCATGGCAGTTTTGGGTATTGAGCTTTTCGAAAATGGGGAGAGAAGTGGAGAGGTATTTAGGGAGAGAGTTCCCGAATGTCAGGCAAAACAGCTGAAGGTTGTGCATCCCAAAATGGAGTGAGTAAAGGCAAGGCCAGAGTTGGAAGAGTGGTTGGTGTTTAAGAGATTAGGGGAGGATGTATAAGTAGATGGGGAGGGATTGAGACCATAGTTTATGTTGTTGAATTCAAAATCCTTATTTAGTGCTTATTTAATGAAGCATCCCAAGGTGCTTTGTAGAAGCATTACAAATAAAATGACTCTGAACTACTTAAGGAGATATTGGGTCAGACGACAAAAAAGCTTGGTC
Organism: Carcharodon carcharias; assembly: GCF_017639515.1. Lineage (NCBI taxonomy): Eukaryota > Metazoa > Chordata > Chondrichthyes > Lamniformes > Lamnidae > Carcharodon > Carcharodon carcharias. The sequence goes on from NC_054498.1 coordinate 1,136,073, forward strand.
AAAGAGGTAGATTTTAGGGAGCCTCTTAGAAGAGGAAAACGAGTTGGAAAGGTATAGGGAGGAAATTCCAGACGGGGCCTAGGCAACTGTGGGCAGAGCCACCAATGGTGGGGCAATTAAATTTGGGGATGTACAAGATGCCAGAATTGAAGGAGTGCAGATATTGTGAAGGGTTCTGAGGCTGGAGGAGATTAGAGATTGGGATTTGAAAACAATTTGAGAATTTTAAAATGAAGATGTTGCTTGACTGGGAGCCATTGTAATTCAGCGAGCACAGGGGTGATAGTAAACGGGACTAGCTACGAGTTAAAATACAGGCAGCCTAGTTTATGGAGGGTAGAATGTGGGAGACCAGCTAGGAATGCATTGTCCAGTCTAGGGGTTATGAAAGCATGAATGAGGGTTTCAACAGCAGATGACCTGAGTCAGGAGTGAAGTCCACTGATGTTGCAGAGGTGGAAATAGGCGGTCTTAATGGTGGCTGAATATAAGGAGCTAATCTTGGACTGTTAGCAGGGAGAGGGCTGATGTCCGTAGTTGAGGATCAGAGTTGGGAGTGGGGACTGAAACAATGACTTCAGTCTTCCCAGTGTTTAATTAGAGGAAATTTCTGCTCTTCCAGTGCTGAATGATGGATAAGCAGCCTGATTATTTAGCAACAATGGAGCAGTTGAGGGAGGTGGTGATAAGGTAGAGCTGAAGAGAGAGGAACGGTTTACAATATTAGCTAATATGGAGGCCAGGAGGGAAAACTGGGTGGTCAGTAGTGGGAATTGGACTGAGCGAATAGGTGGTGAGTCTTGTGGACAAGATGAGTTCAAAGAGGGCTTGAGGGGAGACAAGAGAAGTGAGAGGAAGAGCGATTCAATGTCGAGGTTTCCAAGGATGCAGGAAAGGACTTGGCCACTGCAAGCAGAAAGGTTTGGAAGAGCTGAAGTTGGTGTAGGATGGATTTGAGGAGGCTGATGGAATAAGAGTTTCAACAGCGTTGGGTGTCCAGTGGGTGCCAGTATGCAATTTTATAAGATTGGTTATGAACTATGAAGTTAAGTTTGGGATTAAACAGGGCAATGGTTTTGCTGTCTGAAGAAGCAGCTAAGGTGGGGGAATGAATGTGAGGGCTGTAGTTAACTATTTGATGTAAACCAAACAGTGGCATTGGCCTCGATATTAAGCTGCAGAAGATTCTGGCTGAATCCAGGACCTGATTTCAGATAAGGAGGCTGTCATAGAATTGATGGTGGTAGTGAGATATAGCTGGAAGGAAACCTAATATCTTCAAATATACTAAGACATTACATGTAGATGAAGACCAAAAGGAAACTCAGGATTCATACTCAATTGTTTCCTGCAGCGATTGTGGTCCAGAGGGAAGAGAAGCCCTTCAAGAGATGTGCTCGTTACATTAAGATAGGCAGGATTGAAATCAATTGAGTAAAAGTCATAAAGAAATGATGATAGAAGAAGCAGTGATCAACTGTGTTGAATGCTGTGAAGAGATCAGTGAGAAGAAACAAGGATTGTGCACAAGCCAGTCTCTGTGCAGTGAACAGGACTGAACTGGGACCGAAGGGATTCATATGGGAAATTATGGTTGAGATAAGAATTGACCTGGATGTGGTAGTGGCGACCTAAGATAGGAAAGAGAGGGTAGAGATGCATGGTAATTTAGAGGACAGATGTTGAAAATAAGTATTTTGAAGGATTGAGTAAATCTACCTTATACAAGGTCTTAATCATAATGAGATGAGAAATTTCTTCACTGAAAGGATTGTGAACCTTTGGAATTTTGGAAAAATGGCCAGATGTCTGCTTTGTAGTTGTTGTCCATCTTGCATATGTTTTTCATTTGGGACAGCTGATGCTGCTAATTATAGTGAGAAGGGAAAAAGACCAGTGATATTCAAATGGATTGTAGAAAACTACTGTGTGATGACTTTTCTGTTCCAGTTCAGTGTAAAAATTACAAATGGAGAGGAGGACATTGATGTGAGATAGGCATTAGATTAGAGAGAGACTGCATTTGTATAGCACTGTTCATCAGGTCAGGATATCCCAAAGCGCTTTATAGCCAATGAGGTACTTTTTGAAGTGTAATCACTGTTGTAGTGTAGTTAGTAAATGCTAGAATGGTAGGACTCACTTTCTGTGCACGTAAAATGCTGGTGTGAGCCAAGTTTTACAATAGAAATTATTCCTCCCATCCTTATGTCATCAGCTTTTATCAAGTAATGGTGACATGCATTGCTTTGACTTGCACTTTAAAACTCTCTAAAGTCCTGGCATGATCCTGATCTCTGATAACCATATAAAGCCCCTGTTTGGTTTGACATTATGATTAATGTAAAATGCAAATCTGTGGCGACTGATACTGAACACTTCAGGATTTCAAGTTACATACTGTTTCTCAAAATATGAAATTTTTTTATGCGTTATAAAGATCATGAAACAGCAACATTGCAGCATCGAGTTCAATAAATGAGAACTAAGGTAATAGTGATGTGAAAGTTTTCAAATTTTTACTCTAATTTGGTTTTATCTGTCAAGCGGCTTACAAAGTAAGCAGGCCTTCATGTCACTAATCTTATTGGTATTGGTTTGAATGGAGTGAGTTTGGCAGACAGCTTAGCCAGCATTTGGAATGTGCCACCTGTGTACCAATTGGAGTGCTGCTTTGGTTTAGATGAGTTATGTCAGCACAACCTAGGAGTTAATCCTGTAGAGGTGAAATGAGGGTATACTTCCCCCAATAGTTCCTTGCAATACTAAACTATCAACATCCTGGGGGTTACCATTGACCAGAAACAGAACTGGACTAGCCATATAAATACTGTGGCTACAAGAGCACAGGTCAGAGGCTTGGAATCCTGCGACGAGTAACTCACCTCCTGACTCCCCAAAGCCTGTCCACCTCTTCAAGCCACAAGTCATTCAGGAGTGTGATGGAATACTCCCCACTTGCCTGGATGAGTGCAGCTCCAACAACACTCAAGAAGCTTGACACCGTCCAGTACAAAGCAGCCTGCTTGATTGGAACCACATCCACAAACATTCACTCCCTCCATCACCGACACACAGTAACAGTAGTGTGTTCCATCCACAAGATGCGCTACAGGAATTCACCAAGGTTCCTTAGACAGCACCTTCCAAACCCACAACCACTACCATCTAGAAGGACAAGGGCAGCAGATGGATGGGAACACCACCACCTTGAAGTTCCTCCCCAAGTCACTCACTATCCTGACTTGGAAATATATCGTTGTTCCTTCACTGTCACTGGGTCAAAATCTTGGAACTCCCTTAATAGCATGGGTATACTGACACCACATGGATTGCAGCAGTTCAAGAAGACAGCTCACCATCAAGGGCAACTAGGGATGGGCAATAAATGCTGGCCCAGCCAGAATAAAAAATAAATAAACAATGCAGACCAAGAAAATCCCAATCTTTGCCAGACACTAGATGGATTTTCGTAATGAATTTCTATAATATTTGAACCATACTTAAAGATATCCAGTATAGTCAGAGGACAAATGTATGCAACAAATGAGACTTGAAATTAGTGTAGTCCCTGACCATTTGCAGATTTGGGCACTTGATTTTTAAAGTATTTTGCAGGCTGTAAGATCTTGTTTTGACTAATGGAACAGAGCTTTTTTACTGCATTGTTTTGTTCTGGTGAAAATCATGATAGGGTGTAGTTAAGTTTTCCCTAGCAATAAGACCAGTTACAAGAAAAGACACAAAAGATGAGATGGGGCAATTTGTTTTTGCATTGAGTTGAACAAAGCCTGCAGCTGTGTATATAAACATGGGAAGTAAATGTTATGCTATATAGCTTGATTATTTTCAAACATACATCACTTGACAAGTTTGAAAATACTCTAAAGGCATTATGCTCTGTGGGCATTACTTTGGCTCAGAGTGTTTATGCCATCAAGCAGTGCTGCACCTGAGATTTTGCATTCAGACTGTTGACTTTAATTATGTGTATTTTTTCAATATCTCACTATGTGCCAACTATGGCTGAGAGCTGGTAAACTGTTCCTAGGTTATTTGCAATGTTTTATCAACTAGCATGCTTATCTTAGGATCAAGGCAAAATACTGCGGATGCTGAGAATCTGAAGAAGACTCATTCAACTTGAAATGTTAACTGTTTCTCTCCCCATAGATGCTGCCAGACTTGCTGAATTTTCCAGCACTTTGTTTTTAATATATGCTTGAATTAGGAAATCTGCAATGATCAACTGATGACAGACTCTCCAATTTTCCGTTGCCCTAGGAAGTCTGGATTCTTGAGATCTAGCATGGTAGCTGATATAGATATCGCCTGTTTAAAGCGCTTTCTAATAGCGCATTTTCATCCTGGCACTGTTACTGTGCATGGGCCAAGAACTGCATTGTAATTACACATGCTCAGTCTGTCTTTTTAAAATACTTACCACCCCTTCGCTCACTGCCTCTCCTCAACCCCTCACTCCCTAACGCTCGCTGCTTCCTGTTTGCCTCATTTGCCACCACTCTTTTGTGCTCTCATTATGAGCGAGAGGGGTGGTGAGTAGGAGAGAGCAAGGGCTGAAGAGATGGTCACCGAGGGGGGACAGGAGAGGAAAGTGGTGAGCAGAAGTGAGTGAGGGATTTGGGCGTGAGGTGGTGTTATGACATGGCAGATGGTGTGTGCCAGGCAGACCAAATCTACAAGTGAAACTTGGTTACGCTATCACAGTGGTTTTGCAATTTGTATTTATTATGAGAAGATGTGTGCACTGAATTCAGAAGTAATGAGTCCACTAAGACCTTTAGAGATTTTAAAAACTAAATTTAAGTATTTATTAACAAAAGAAAAGGTTTCAAGCACATACAAGCACCTAAGGCTACAATTACTTAATAACAACTCCTCAAATTTCTAATTACCCTGACTCCCAGTTATATAGCCCCTTTAAGGCAACAGTCCAAAATAGATTTTAGATTTTTTAAAAAAACAGCAAGTTAACACAATACCCACTTGACAGCGGAATTCCAAACGGCTTTCTCCAACTTCAGTTATTGGACACAGTAGACTTACGCACAAATGGCTGGAGGCTTCTTCAAGGCTGTTTTGCAGGCTTCTGTTAGATCTTACATGGCCCCTAACATAGCCTTTCGTTCTCCTTTATATATGTTTCTCTCTCTTTAATATGTAAATTCCATTGTTCCATATGTCTCATGTTCCCATAATATAAAAACTTTCATGTTGCCAATATTATCAGTAACCTTTGGGGAAAAATAAACACATTGCTTAGTCTTGTCCATCTGGCTAGATGTAAACAGACTATAACATCCCTTTGAAATCCAAACAATCCCTTCACTTATCTGAAAATGCTAATTCCCTTCACCCCTTACGTGCCAAGACAGCATCCATGTTTACTCATTAACATTTCAAGTACATTTCTACACCTAGCTTCTTTAGATAAGTTCAAGCTTGCAGTCTACCTGACTCCAAATGTAATTAAATCTCTCAGAACCATCTACGCTCACACCCATAAACCTACTTTACAACAAACCAGAAAAATATTATGAAAATTATTATACTTTCATAACAGCGGCAAGTGGGAGTGTGAAGGGCAGCGAGTGGGAGAGGGGGTCAGGAGAGGGAAGTGGCAAGCGGGAGCTAAGTAGTAAAAGCAGGAGTGGTAAGTAGAAAGTAGAAAAAATTTTTAGGCCCATTAGGTTCAATACAGCCAATGGGTTTTTAATGTAAGGGTTACAGTTCAGGAAGGTAACCTACCTTTACACGCTTTGAGAAAGTGATTTTTGTTTAGCACACTTTTTTAGGAACACATTAAGGAGTGCTGAACAAGGCATAGCTGTACTACAATTGGGAACCACACCCATTACTGTAGCCTGCTATGGGGCATTGGTGTTCAAGCCAATTGTATCACTGTAGAATTTTTTTATGTAGCTGGAAAGGAAATAACACTTCATATGCATTTATAACTCCAGACTAACCACTTTACCAGTAGGATCTTAAACTGTGAAAGAATGTTACACTTTGTAGAAACAAACCTATCCTGAAGGGGACAGATTTGGAAGATCTCAGTTTGTTGCAGCTAGCACATGTTCTGTGCTTTTGCTACAAGTCCTTCCACAGAATCTTAGCATTAGAGTTCATAATCTATGATCCTGAATTCTTCACAAAGTTTAAAATAGTTGGAATTATAAACTCATTGAACTCTGTCCAGAATTTACCACAAGAGGAATAGCCACATCTGGTGGTGAAAATGTAGTACAACAAGTTAAGCGTCTCAATGGCAGCAACATAGGCTTGAAGTTGAACACCTGCCATTGAAGGTGTGTTTATGCACATTCACCATGTAGGGTGACCTCTCTTTGAAAGCACATAGCTTTTAATTGTTAATGTGAAAGGTCAACAAAAATTGTGGTAAGATGTCTTGCATGTTTATATGTTTATTGATGTGTAGATGTATATATTCTTTTCATTCTTGGGATCTGAGTATCACTGGCTAGGCCAGCATTTATTGCCCATCCTTAGCTGTCCCACCATGATTAAACAAATGCTTTGATCAGGCAGTTCAGAGGGAAACTGGGGTTCCTTCCCTTAAGGACATTAGTGAGCCAGTTGGGTTTTTTGTGACCATCTGACAACTTCTTAGTGACTTTTGAAATTTATTTTGATTTTGAAACTACCTGTATTCCGTTGCTACTCTTTGATGAAATGGTCCAGAGGATCTGGAAATAAGATTAGTTAGTTAATACTCTACCAATACCATTCTGATTTGGCATAACGTTAATAACTGACAGATGGAAGGGAATAGAGGTGCCGCTTAGAGTATCTCACACATATGTAAACTTCCTCTGCAAAAACAGTGAGTGATTTGTTCCCAGCCAAACATTATCATTTTGAATCCATGCTGTGTAAGTTCCCAACAGTCGGCACTATTCGTACTTCCTGTGTAGTCAGAAGTGAATTTTCTAAAGCAACTAGGTAAAAATAGCTTGAGATATAATTCTCTTCTCCCCACCACCCCCTGCCATCATTCAACCCTGGCCTTCCTTCTAAACCCACCATCAAAAATATCTGCCTCTGCGCATCTTTATGCCTCTGAGGAACCATTCTACTTTCTTCCAAAACTTGAATTCTAAATGAGGCTAACAGATTGAATTTCCTGTGGCGTACTGCTTAACACAATCTGTAGAATTTCTTTGTGCTATTTTAATGCAGCTATTTACTTGTTCACTTTGAATTTCAAACACATGCCGCCAGTCATCCAGGGTAATGCTCTGGGGACCCAGGTTTGAATGCCACCATGGCAGATAGTGAAATTTGAATTCAGCAAAAATCTGGAATTAAAAGTCTAATAACCACAAATTCATTGCCGATTATTGTAAAAACCCATCTGGTTCATGAATGTCCTTTAGGGAAGGAAATCTGTGATCCTTACTTGGTCAGCAATGTGGCTGACTCTTAAATGCCCTCTGAACAAGGGCAGATAGGGATGGGCAATAAATGCTGGCTGAGCCAGAGATGCCCACATCCAATGAATAAAAAAAAAGTCAGTGCATATTGAAGGAGACTATCCGTTGGAGGGATGCAGAAAAAAAGAGAATGAAACTAACTGGATAGATCCTTAAAAGAATTATTTGTTTATATTTTTATCTCTCTCAGAAATGTGGCTAAAACATTCTTCTATCAGTTTAAGGATTTAAAAAATATATATATAAAAACAAAAAACTGCGGATGCTGGAAATCCAAAACAAAAACAGAATTACCTGGAAAAACTCAGCAGGTCTGGCAGCATCGGCGGAGAAGAAAAGAGTTGACATTTCGAGTTCTCATGACCCTCCAACAGAACTGCTGAAGGGTCATGAGGACTCGAAACATCAACTCTTTTCTTCTCCGCCAATGCTGCCAGACCTGCTGAGTTTTTCCAGGTAATTTTGTTTTTGTTAAGGATTTTTTTTAATTGATTTGCTCATTGGATGTGGGCATTTGCTGGCTAGGCCAGTATTTATTTCCCATCCCTAATTGCCCTTGAGAAGGTGGTGGTGAGCTGCCTTCTTGAACTGCTGCAGTCCATGTGGTATAGGTACACCCACATTGCTGTTAGGAAGGTAGTTCCAGGATTTTGACCCAGTAACAGTAAAGGAACAGTGATATGGTTCCAAGTCAGGATGGTGTGTGGCTTGGAGGGGAACTTGCAACTGGTGGTGTTTCAATGCACCTGCTGCTCTTGTCCTTCTAGGTGGTAGAGTTCACAGGTTTGGAAGGTGCAGTTGAAAGAGCCTTGGTGAGTTGCTGCAGTGCTTCTTGTAGGTGGCACACATTGCTGCCATTGTGCTTCAGTGATGGTGGGAGTGAATGTTTTTGGTGGTGGTTGGGGTGTCAATTAAGCAGGCTGCTTTGGCATGGGTTAAGTCAAACTTTTTGAGTGTTCTTGGAGCTGCACTCCTGATTTGTGTCTTGTAGATGGTAGACAGGCTTGGCGAGTCAAGAGGTGAGTTGCTTGTTGCAGCATTCCCAACCTCTGACCTGCTCTTGTAGCCACAGTATTTATGTGGCTGGTTCAGTTAAGTTTCTGTCAATGGTAACCCTCAGGATGTTGACAGTGGAAGATGGCACTTGTGTGCACTTATCAGCCCGAGGCTGAACATTGTCCAGGTCTTGCTGCATATGGGAATGGACTGCTACATTATCTAAGGAATCGTGAACGCCAGGGCAATTTTCCAGAATGCTGGATAGATGACAATGTTGTAGCTATACTGGAACAGCTTGGTTGAGGACAGCCCAGCCAGTTCTGGGACACAAGTCTTCAGTACTATTGCTGGGATGTTTTCAGGGCCCATAGCCTTTGCAGCATCCAGTGCATTCAGCTGTTCCTTGATATCATAGTTTTTTTCACCCACCAGGCTGTAGGGGTCTGGAACTCACTGCCTTGATGCAGATGCAGAAACCCTCAACTCATTTAAAAGGTGGCTGGATGCGCACCTCAAGGGCAGTGCTACAGACCAAATCTGGAAAATGGGGTTAGGCTCTGTGGCTCTTTTTGTGGCCAGTGTGCACACAATGCGCCAAGTGGGCCCTCTCTATGCCGTAAACTTTCTCTAATTATATGATTCTATGTGGAGCAAATTGAGCTGACTGCAGACTGGCATCTGTGATATTGGGAACCTCAGAAGGAGGCTGAGATGAACTCCATCCATTCAGCACTTCTGGCTGAAGATGGTTGCAAATGTATCAACCTTGTCTTTTGCATTGACCTGCCTGGCCCGGTCATTGAGGGTGGGGATATTTGATGAGCCGCCTCCTCCAGTGAGTTGTTCAGTTGTCCTCCACCATTCAAGACTGGCTGTGGCAGGACTACAAAGCTTCGATCAGATCCATTGGCTGTGTAATAGCTTATCTCTGTCTATCACTTGCTGCTTTTACTGTTTGGCATAAAAGTAATCCTGGGATGTAGCTTCACTAGGTTGACACTTCATTTTTAGTTATGCCTGGTGCTGTTCCTGGCATGCCCTCCTGCACTCTCCATTGAACCAGGGTTGACCCCCTGGCTTGATGGTAATGGCAGAGTGGGTGATATACCAGGCCATGAAGTTACAAATTGTAGTTGAATATAATTCTGTTCCTGCTGTTGGCCCACAACGGCTGTCCGGTTTTGAGTTGCAAGCTCTGTTTTAAATCTATCCAATTTAGCACAGTGGTAGTGCCACACAACATGATAGAAGGTATCATCAAAGAATCTCACAGTGCAGAAGAGGCTTCAGCCCATCGAGTCTGCACCGACACGTGAGAAACACCTGACCTACCTACCTAATCCCATTTACCAGCACTTGGCCCCATAGCCTTGAATGTTATGATGTGCCAAGTGCTCATCCAGGTACTTTTTAAAGGATGTGAGGCAACCCGCCTCCACCACCCTCCCAAGCAGTGCATTCCAGACCGTCACCACCCTCTGGATAAAAAAGTTTTTCTTCACATCCTCCCTAAACCTCTTGCCCCTCACCTTGAACTTATGTCCCCTCGTGACTGACCCTTCAACTAAGGGGAACAGCTGCTCCCTATCCACCCTGGCCCCGCCCCTCATAATCTTGTACACCTCGATCAGATCACCCCTCAGTCTTCTCTGCTCCAATGAAAACAACCCAAGTCTATCCAACCTCTCTTCATAACTTAAATGTTTCATCCCAGGCAACATCCTGGTGAATCTCCTCTGCACCCCCTCCAGTGCAATCACATCCTTCCTATAATGTGGCAACAAGAACTGCACACAGTACTCCAGCTGTGGCCTCACCAAGGTTCTTTACAACTCCAGCATTACATCTCTACTTGTGTAATCGATTGATAAAGGCAAGTGTCCCATTTGCCTTTTTCACCACCCCATTAACATGCCCCTCTGCCTTCAGAGATCTATGGACACACACGTCAAGGTCCCTTTGTTCCTCAGAACTTCCTAGTGTCATGCCGTTCATTGAATACTTCCTTGTCAAATTACTCCTTCCAAAGTGTATTGTGAAGATGGGACTTTGTCTCCACGTGAACTGTATGGGGTCACTCCTACCAATACTGTCATAGACAGATGCATCTTCAGCAGGTAGATTTGTGAGGACAGGGTCGAGTAGGTTTTTCCCTCTTGTTTGACGTGATGCTATGAGACTTCAGGGAATCTGGAGTCACTGTTGGCACACAGTTTTGGTTTTGCCAGGGCCACTCAGCTCCTGACCTCATTATAGCCTTGGTCCAAACATGGGCAAAAGAACTGAATGCAAGAGAGGAGCTGAGAATGACGGCCCTTGACTTCAAACTCGCACTTGACTGAGTGTGGCATCAAGGAGCCCTAGCAAAACTGGAGTCAATGCGAATCAGGTAAAACTGTCCACTGGTTGGAGTCACACCTAGCACAAAGGAAGATGGTTGTTGGAGGTCAATCACCTCATCCAGACGACATTGTTGCAGGAGTTCCTCAGGGTCATATCCTAGGCCCACCTGCCACAGACCCAGCCTAACAGCTACGTCCTTTAGGACTTGGCCAGCTCAGTCAGTTCTGGTGCCTTTGAGCCACTTTTGGAGATGGACATTGAAATCTCCCACCTGGAGCACGTTCTGTGCCTTTGCCAACCTCAGTACTTCTTCCAGTTAGTGTTCAACATGGAGAAGTACTGATGCATCAGCTGAGACGGTGAGGTAGGTGGTAATGGGCAGGAGGTTTCCTTGCCAATATTTGACCTGATGCCATGAGACGTAATGAGATCCAAAGTCAATATTGAGTGTTCCCAGGGTTAATGTTCTGGATGTCCATTATGTATGAAATGGTGTGATCATTACATTAACTGTTATTGCCCTGTAGAGGCAGACTTGCAGTGCATTGGGCACATACTGGGAAGTTACACATTCCCTCTAAGACTTAGTTTCTGATGGTTACTCTTCAACGTTAGCTTGCTGCTGTTTTGGTATATTTCTGGCAGAGCTGAGGGATTTATACTTGTGTTCAAATGTCTGGGTAAACTGTTTAGTTTTTATACTGTACCCAGGACACAGATTGGGATTCTATTGCAATGGGCTTCAATGGCATTTTCAAATTAGTTGTTAATTTTATTATTCACAATGAGTGCAAGTAGAAAGAATCTCTGTCATAGAATAGGTGTGAGCTGTGTTCCACTGTCACGCTCAAAATCTTAACCTGGAGCCTAGTTTTTACTGAAAGTGCTTTTTTATGACTACATGGCCTGAAATCTAACACAAAATCGGCTGTTTGGGAGGCATTTCTTTTGCTGTGTTTACTTGCTCTCCTTAGTGATGTCTTGAAATTAGTGATAATTATTTTAAAATCCTGTTTATGCAGCATACACTATAATTGGCCTCTAAATGCCCCAGGATGCTGAGTGCTAGTGTAGATCAGTGATGTTTACAATTTTAAATCTCTATGCACTAATCTGTCTGACTTCACTGATCCGTTACATTGATTTTAGTGAGTCACATGAGCCAGTCGCAAACAAAACAAATGGAGTCTGTCAGCAACATTTGGTGCTGGCTGAGTGGGCGTGTCACAATTAAATCAAACCCCAGGGAATCTAAATATCAAACCAAAAGAAAAATAAATTGGAATTGAAAAAGTACATAACTGAGGTACGCATTGTTAACCTTGGTCTGTAGGCTACATACAATCTTCACATTATTCAAGAACAAAAGCAGCAGTAAATCCATAATAAATATATCTAGCAGTCGAGTGTAGAACTGCATCTCAGTGAAGATGTGCCATTTGGGCTAGTGGTAAGTTGGTACTGAATAGAAGCCTCCCCAAAAGAAAAAAAAAACTTGGAAGAACCAGCCCCATGAGCCATTTTTGCTAATCTCAAGATTGAAGGTGATTTTGGGAGGGAATGTGCAGTATTTGAAATGGTCAAGGAATGAACAGTGGACATATGCATGAGGAAATGTAAAATTCAGCACTTATTTTCATGGCTATAACATATCATTTTGAATGCTATTTCTAAACTATCTAAAACATCTGACTAATGCAAAACTCTGAAGGTACCTATTGTGTTGCACTCAGACATTTAAATATTGGTTAATCCTGTACTTGTCAGCTTCATAATTATGGGGAAAGATACAAGAAAGTCTTTGTATTCCTTGCTAGTTGTCAGCTGCTCTTCAGATAGTGCTGTCTTCTTGCGGGGCCATGGTTCCACAAGTACCAGTTGCTCAACAAGTCACTATTCACATGAGCGTTGAATGTGTCGGCTGGCTATTTCCAATCCTGCACTGCCTTGACATTCACATTAAAAAAAAACTTCCAGTGAGAGCTGCTGCACAGTCTTGACTGAGAATTTCACAGAATTTTTACAGCGCAGGAGGAGGCCATTTGACCTTCGTGTCTGCACCAGCTCTCCAAATGAGCAGTTTACTAAGTGCCATTCTCCTGCCTTTTCCCCATAACCTGCACATTGTTCCTTTTTAAATAACACTGACTCAATTTTGGATATCTCGTTTGAATCTGCCTCCAACACTCCCTCCAGACCTTAATCACTCGCTGTGTGAAAAAGTTTTTCCTCATATTACTTTTGGTTCTTTAACCTTAAAACTGTGCCCCCTCATTTTCAATCATTTCACAAGCAAAACAGTTTCTCCCTATCAACTCTGACTAGACCCCTCATGCTTTTGAATACCTCTATCAAATTTCCTCTCAGCCTTCTTTTCTCCAAGGAAAACAGTCTCAACTTCTCCAATCTTTCTTCATAACTAGGGGGAGGTGATGGCATAGTGTTATTGTTGCTGGGCTAGTAATCTAGAGACTCAGGGTAATGCTCTCAGAACCTGGGTTCGAATCCTGTCACAGGAGGTGGAATTTGAATTCAATAACAATCTGGAATTAACCATTGTCATTTGTTGTAAAAACCCATCTGGTTCACTAATGTCCTTTAAGGAAGGAAATCTGCCATCCTACATGTGACACCAAACCCATAGCAATTTACTCTTAAATGCCCTTTGAACTAGGTAATATTCCTATAACATCCCATGAACAAATAAAATAAAAACTGAAGTTCCTCATCCCCGGAACCATTCTCATGAATCTTTTCTAAAGTGTGGCACCCAGAACTGGGCGCAGTACTCCAGCTGAGGCCGAGCTAGTGTCTTATACAAGTTCAACATAACCTCCTTGCTCTTGTTCTCTGTCTCTATTAATAAAGCCCAGGATACTCTGTGTTTTTTAACTACTCTTTCAACCTGTCCTGCCACTTTCAATGACATGCAATATACACCCAGCTCCATCTGCTCCTGCCTAAGACAAACTGCCTTTTAGGCTAGCTTGCTGAGAAAATTGAAATGGAGAACACATTTCACTGTCTATGTCAGCAAGGCATTCCAGCACCAGTCCCAGACTGAAATATTCTCATTAACATGATACTTGAAATATATGAACTCTCAAAGCTAGTTTAAAAATTAATTTGATGTGACATCTTGTGTAAATACTAGAAAGAAAATACCACATGCAATGTTTTGAATTTATATTCCCTTTCGAGTTGTCCGCTTTAGTTTATATTGTGTTTCCTTGTTTATCCTACCAACATGAATCACTTCACATTTCTCCACATTGAACTTCATCTGCCATCTGTCTGTCTATTCCACCAACTTGTTTATGTCCTTTTGAAGTCCTACACTATCCTTCTTGCAGTTCACATTGCTTCAAGTTTTGTATCATCTGCAAATTTTGAAATATGCCCTGTACGCCAAGGTGCTTAATATATATCAGGAAGAGCAAGGGTCCCAACGCTGACCCCTGGGGAAACTCCACTACAAACATAGCCTGATAAATTTTCTGTTTCCTGTCACTCAGCCAGTTTCTTATCCCTGTTGCCACTGTTCCTTTTATCCCATGAGCTATAACATTGCTCACAAGTCTGCTGTGCAGTGCAATATCAAATGTCTTTTTGAAGACATTTTCGAAGTCCACATACACCACATCAACAGCATCAATCTCTTCAAGAGACTGCAGCAAGTTAGTCGAACAGGATTTTCCTTTAAGAGATCCATCTTGGCTTTCTTTAATTAACCTGCATTTGTCCATGACACTATTAATTTGTCTGGAATTATTGTTTCTAGAAGGTTCCCCACTGCCAAAGTTAAACTGACTGGCCTGTAGTTGCTGGGCATATCTTTACAGCCTTGCTGAAAAAAGGGGGTAACATTTGCAATTTTCCAGTCCTCTGGCACCACCCTGGACTCTAAGGGAGACTGAAAAATTATGGCCCAGTATTTCCACAATTCCCACTATCACTTCCCTCAATTGATGCATCTTATCCTGCCCTGAAGTCTTATCAACTTTAAGGGCAGACAACCTGTCCAATAATAGCTCCTCCTTATCAATTTTAAACCCGTCGAGTGTCTGAATTAGCTCATCTTTCAGCATTGCCTGGGCAGCATATTCTTCCTTGGTAAAGACAGATGCAAAGTATGGTCAGTTTCCCTTCTGCAAACCAGGACTGCTAAGGCATGTAGGCAGTTATCCCTTGCTGAGATCAGCTATCTTAGCACAGAGCAAGAATTGAAGCTGGGACCTGTCTGTTTATATATCTTTCTCCTCAATGGGTAGACTTGGCTTCGCTTATTGGTGGAGCCAATCAGGCATTGAGTGGTTAGAAAAATTCTAATGAGAATACATTTTAAATTTGAGCCCTAGGTGTTGGCTGTAAAGAGGTTGGTGAAGACTGTGCCTGGCTGTCATTATCTTGGAAAAGGTAGAAACTCAGAGTCAGAAGCTTGAACAGCTGTCAAAAGTGAATTTTTGTTTTCATAAGATCATAAATCGGAGGGATTTAGTTAGCATTTCTGTAGCCTTCACAGTGCTATAGCTAACATTTCAGTAAAGCACAATGAGTGTGTGAAAATGTCTTGCTCAAAACAGCCACCGAGAGTTTAATGCTAAAGTGAATTGCAGGAACTAACCTATGTCCTTGATTTAATACAGGTGAGTTGGGGTCATGCCAGGGGCACTGGCATAGGCATGACTTGTTATGTGAACCAGATCATATCAAATAAACAGTGTTGCCATGCAGTTTGTTAAAATGTACTCTTCCATAGAATGCAAAATGATGCTGAGTCTTGCTTGAAATGTCAAAATCCAAGGTTGAGGTCACTGAGCATTTCCAGTTAGTGGTATGGGAACTCCTTAAAACTAGAGTTGCTTTATTTCTTCTGTTGCAGATCTGGATGAAAATTGTGCAACAGTGGAATCTTTGATATAAGTGGGAAACATTCCTTCAAATGGAAAATTGATTTGCCACCAACCTGCTTATTCAAGTGACTATGATGGGGTGGGGTGGTGGGTGGGGGGTGTGGTGATGTTTGATTATTTTTGCCATATTTAATGAAACAGTCCTTGAACCTTTATCAGTGATTTTTTTTTTTGTTCCATTCTGTTGGGGGTGCTTGTAAAATGTTGGGTCATGCCCAGAAAAACTTTCCAGGAAATACTTTATCTAAAAACCTAAATAAAGATAAAGTGTGTGGTTAAAACTCAATATTGTTGGGTACAGTACACACTTATGGATTCTTGATATTTCTTTGTGATATTTGTGTTGAAGCTTTGGGTCTAGCAGCTGTGGGCAGGCTGAGGTTTCCCATTGTTGAAACCAAGTTTGATTTCAGTTCATTCCCTCTTAATTGCTGTTTCGATTGGTCATCCAGGATTACTTGCAGCAACATGTTATCAGCAGGGTAAAATTAACCTGCCTCACAAATTCAAAACCTAGCCTCCGTTCCCTATTAGTGGATGAACAATCCAATGCTTGGAAAATTCTACTTCACAGTGATAGGAAGAGCTGACACTGAAGAATCGACAAGTGCTGTTGCTGAGTGCCTAGCTGCCACAATTGTTATAACTTCTGACACCTCATGCCTAAAACCCAAAAAGCCAAAAGTAATTTTGCAATGCCCAGGCCTTAGAGTTTTTTGAAGTCTGGAACAGATCTGGACTTGGCAAGAGTCCCTCTACATTCTCACCGCCCACCAATGCCAAACAAGCTAGTGTTGGTGACATGCTTTTAGTTAAGTATAATGGTGGGTTGGTGAAATTTACCTACTCTGTCCACTTGAACAGTGGAACAAAAACACCCACAGTTTAATGCTAGATTTTTCCCTTTGTAGCAAGTATTTTGTAGAGAGCTTGGGAGCTGTGTAACACTTGTGAAGTGCAAATGATGGGAGTGATTTTGAGGTGATTAAGTTGTCATTGTAGATTAAGCTGTATTGATTTAAGTAATATTGGAACCAATAAAATGATAGTGATAGCACTTTAAAGTTCACTGAAGACACATTTTGGTTTGATGTCTTGTCAGCATCATGCTAAAAGTTTTAATGTAGAAATTTTATGCTTGCATATTTAATTGTAGTATTCTGAACCCTGAATACAAAGGGCTTCCCAGTTTGAAAATGCTTTGGGTATATTTTACATAGCACTAGATAAATGCAAGTTATTGTTGACTCTGTGGGTAAGTATACAGACGGATAGACTGTGATGCTGAGCCATACAGACCAGGAATGTCTGAAATTAGTTGTGTGGTCTGTGCTGAGTTAGCTGATGTTGACTTGCGACAGCAGGGAGGGAGCTATAATTTGCCTCATTACCTGAGGGAGGGAAATCAGCAAGGTTTCCCATTCCTTAATGCTGTATGATCGCTGCAAGAAGCAATTACTTGCAGTTATGCAATATCTTTAACATTTAAGCAAGTTCCAAGGCTTGTGGAAGTAATGGAATTGGAGGCATAAGTAAGTTTATGGCAGTTTTAGTCTTCTATTAAAATGGAAAAGTGTTCTGGTTCACCTGGGACTTAATGTTGGACAAGCACAATCTGACAGCAGAAATGTGGTTGTGAGATTGAAAGGAATGATAGGAAGTTAGATTTGGGTGTCATCAACCTACATACAGACATTCATCCTGTGCTTGTGGAGACCTACAAGCAGCATGTAAATAAGGAGAGCCAAGGATAAATGTTGGAAGGGGCTGCTTGTTGTGGGGTTCGGGGGTGGGGGGGTGAAATGGAGTCTGGATTTTGGGGAGGGGTTTGGACATTGGGTGTTGGGAAGAAGGAGTGAAATGGACTTTGGGTTTAGGGGAAGGAGTTTGATCTTGAGTGTTGTGGGGGGTGGGAAAAGAGTACAGATTCTGGGTGTTGGGAAGCAGGAGGAGGATGATCTCAGGTAGTGGGGAAGGTAGGTACAGACTCTGGGTGTTTGAAGGGAGGGAATGGTCTCCAGGTGGGGTGGGTGGTGTCGGTGGGGATAGTCACCAGGAGTGGCAGGTTGGAAATGGTCTCCATGTGATCCAGGGTGAGGGGGGGAAACGGTTTCTCTGGGTGTGGGAGAGGAGGGGCACGGTCTCTGGGTTTTGGAGAGTGGTGGGGTAGGGGGAGAGGGGAAGTAGACCATCTCTGTGTGATGGGGATTGGGTGGGGTGAGGGTCAGCCTCAAGCTGTTAGGTTTGGAGGATAAGTAAAACAGTAGCTGTATTTCAATAATGCTGAACAGGTGCAACTGAAGGAAATAAACTGAGTAAATATTAGAAAATTCCTGATTAAACAATATTGGACTTTAATGAGCATTAATTAGATGGGCAGAAAGTCCCAGATATGAGCAAGAGGGAACTAGATCACGACATGTTCAGTAAAACAGCTGGTCGTGTAGAAGTGAAAGGAAAACTGGATAATCTAAGGGTACAAATCAAGTAAGTTTACAGAAAGCAAGTTACAAATTGACCTTCATGGACAATGGCCGTTGGTGAACTGAAACTAGTCTCATATTCTTGGATCAATATCCTTGGTGCTTCAACACACTGTTATCTGTGTAACCACCTACTAGCATGCAAGTCTCCTGTTTGCTACACTTGCTATTGTAAAGAGACTGCAGTTTCAGGAGTCAAGTGACATTGTACACTTAAGATTTTACTTTAGGGAAAGAAGACCGATTTTAGTTTTTCTTTAGCACCGTGGTACTAACTGCTTGTTTTTCTCTTGGTATAAAAGCAAAACCCAGCCTACTGGCGGAAACCAACTGAATGCAAAAGTGGTCAATGATGCACAATGCAATGTCAGGCAATTATAAATGTGGCTTTATGCTGTTTATGCTGTTGATTTTTGAAAGACACGTGACCATGATTTTTTTTTGTACTGCAGCCTGAGGAGCTTAATATAGGGAATCAGAATAGCTTGTTCCATGCCACTTTTTAACTATTCGCTACATTTCAAAGCACTGAATCATCCATACTTGCCTAAAAATAGAGTCAGATGTGTTAGTTATATAGCCCAGTTCAAGTTTTTGACATCAAAATTTAGCCTCTCCGTGGTGCAGCCACTGAATGTGTACTTCCATTTTGGAACATCGAACAAGAATTAATGCTTTATGTTCTTTTAAATTTGTTTCCTTTAAAACCCTGGCTGGAATTTAAATGAATTAAAATTCCCCTGACAGATTGCTCCTGTTACTGTTATCTTTGGACTCTCCAGTTCTATTTGAGGTTGTTTTCTATATTTGGGATACTGTGTAGATGTAAGTTATCTACTGGAGGTTCCACTGTACCTGTTTAGCACAGTTTCTCTTGCTTAAACCAGCCATACATCTGGTTAAATTAATATTAAAGCAAAATATTACTGGTTGTTTCCATTCTTTTGGAAAGATATGTGTAGCTAGTTATTGTTCACACTAAGGATTTTCAGTTTTCTTTTTACATTTCTACCACCTCTGCTGTTGGTTACTAATTCCATCACCAAAGCCTAGTTCCCATAAAGGCAGGTTTAACTGAGGGAGGTCACATCAATTGGTGATGTTGAGATGCATTTATTCACTTCTTGTGGTTTAAAAGTACAGCTTATCCTAACCGACTGGCTTCATCAGATGTTGAACCAGCACCAGAGTCTGTTTTGTGTTGCTCCTGCCATAATTACATCAGTAACTTTTAAAACACTTTATCAAATGATCACCACTCAGCACTCTTAGTTCCGGAAGCAAATCTGTGTATTGTGTGTCGGAATATGCAATCTCACAGCAGCATTGTTTGAACAAAGCCTTGTGTTCAGTGTTGATTAAAGACTGGAGGCACTTTTTGGCACTGGTCATAAAATTAGAAAGTTTTCTACCTAATTAATCTGTTATTTAAGATTAACCCACTTTCTAATCAAACTTGCAGAAAGTCATAGAGCTGCAAGTTAAAAGCAGAGCATATCGAATAAATATTACTTGTATGTGATTTTTAATTTGTATGATTGGTACATTTAGTTATGTTCTTTTAACACCTCATTATTGGAATTTTGTAAATTTCAGCACTTTTTTTGGTGAACTAGATTCTTATGTATTTGGCCACTGGCTTAATAAAATTTTATTTAAAATGTATTTTCCTTTGCCTATCCCCATACCAACCACAAATTTATAATGTGCACAGAAAAACCCTCTTTATTTCCCTCCCGTTACTGTGTCAAGTGTGTACCTGGGATTGTTACGTTTTTATATATAAAGAAATGAGCTCGAGTTAGAGAAAGATCTTTTATATAGAGCCCTTCACAACCCAAAATGTATTACAATCAATGAAGTACATTAGAATTGTAGTTGCTTTTATAATGCGAGGCCTGATTGCCAAATATGGCTGAATCATATGAAGCACAATCAATGGTTAAATCTGTTCAAGTCTTGTGCTCCTTAGACTTTAGGGAGCGATGATTGAACCATGCCAAGGGATGACCATGGTGGGTAAGGGTTTTACTGGGATCACAGACAGAGGTGAAGGAGGTGAGTGAGCAGATCGACATTTACAGAAGTATTGTTGTGAATGGAGATCCAAAGGTGAAGTTGTGAGCTTGAAAGAGCAGTTGTAAGTGATTTGGGGAGAGTTTTTATTTTGGATGCAAAAGCTTGTGGGGATTGGGGGAGGTGGTTGGTGAGGGATACAAGGAACTGATCAGACATTGTTAAGCAGCATTCTTGGTTTCTGAATTGTTTTTCACTGTTTTTGGAATAATGAGAAGTTCTGCCATTGGTGGTCACTGGAATCAGAATATGGAAGGCATGAAATTAGCTGAAAAATTGCATGGCTATAAACGTTCAGCTTTAAGTAATTTACTTCTTGACAAATTTATCATCTTCTGTTAACATAACCAAGTGTTGTGGATATATATGAACATATGAAATAGGAGCAGATGTCGGCCATTTGGCCCCTCGAGCCTGCTCTGCCAACCATTAAGATCATAGCTGTTCTGTTTGTGTTTTTAATTCCAATTCCCGTCTACTCTTGATAATGTTAGGCAAGGGAATCACTCTACCTCCGCATTAAAAATATTCAGTGACCCCACCTCCACCACCTTCGGAGGCAGAGAGTTCCAAAGTCACACAAACCTCAGAAAATAATTCCCCTCATCGTGTCCTAAAAGGGAAAGCCCTAATTTTAAAACAGCGCCCTGGATCTGGACTGAGATCTGTTTCCCAGCTGTGTGTGGCATTTTACTGTCAAAATTCATTATCACGTTGTTGAGGAGCATTTGGAATGCCTGAAAACCAGGTTTTTTTTTAAATGTGGGTTTTTATAAACACTCTCATTCTGTGGCTAAACTAAGTTTATTTTCAACAAGTTCTAAATTGTTTATTTAAAAAATTACAATCTCTACTCGCTAAATTTACTGGTACTCTCTTTTATTGCAGAATACAGTTATGGAGGAAACGGTGATCTGGGAACAGCAGACAGTCACGCTTCACAGGGTGAGTCATCAGCTACATTTAACTATCCAGTGAACTCCAGGATATTAAGTATATTAAGTATTCAGATGTACAATAGGTCAGGACCAGATGGCAGGAAACGTCTTTTTCCGTTAAACTTCTTGAACCTGAAAGATGTGGTTCCAACTGATGACGAAGTTCTGACAGAAGTTTGTGTATAGCAGATAAGGATGCTATCATGACAGCTGTGTTGGTAAAGACGATCTATAAATGAGCCATTTCAACTAAGTTCTTTCCTGGGTTCTGAGTTAGAAGAGTGACAGTATGGAGGTTACAAATGACTTCCACCCCTCTGGGTTAGGGAGTGGAAATATCAAAAATGTTCTCGCTGCTAGTTACTAGCCTGTGATCCCCGCTGGAAAGTACGTCTACACACGAGTGCTGTGTTTCTATGTCTGCATTACACAAACTCACCAGGACAAATAAACTTTACATGGATTCAGTTTATTTGAAGATATGGTACAGCATGGCTCAGCAGATCTAATTTATGGATTCAGCAACTGTTAATCACAAGGATAGCACAGCTGCTAGTCACATGCTGCTCTAGATCCTGGCTACTTGCTTATTTAAATATTCCCTTAAAGTGATATCACGACAATGAGAGGGATTTGGATCAGTGTGATGATGGAGTAGTTAGACAGTTTGTTAACACTTGGGTGAAGCATTGGGAGGGTGCATGTGGAGCCATGCTCCACCAAAGACTTATGCCTTTAGGAGGAGAGAACTTTAATAAAACAATCAGGATGCCTGACGGCTTGAGTACGATTCTATCTTGAGTTGGTAACTTGCTTATGACTCCCAGTTAGGGTCATTGTTGTGAGTGGATTAATGGTGCATCCCAAAATCTGAGATTTTTCTTGTACAATTCCTTCATTAACTGAGATGAAGGAGCATTTTTAATTTAAAATATGGGCTAAATGCAAAAATCTTGGGCTGGTTTGGTGACAAACTAAATGTTGCTGTTAGTTGAGAGATTTCCATTGAATCTGTTTTTTCATGGTGATGGTGTTAAATGGTATGGAGGTGATTTAAAGGTAGATCAATGGGAGGAGAAGGATCTGGATGAATGCGCAAACTGCTGTATTGTAATTCATTGTTTAGAATAACAGCACTTTCGCAGCCCGATTTTGCTGACAGGCAGTATGTTTTCACTGGATGCCCAGAATTGTTATATTTGAGCCTCTCTGTATTCTTGACAGCCAATTCAATAACAAGTGACTGAGATTTTCATCCTTCAGTGATTTGTCTAAACACTCTGGTTAGCCTGATTTATTAGGGGAGAGGTTTGGTGTTTTTGGCTCATTGGTTGTTGCATGTTGTCAAAAACTTTCAACTCCAGCTTATTACTCCTGTGTCAACCTTTACATCCTTCAGATGTTTAAAGAGATTTCATGTAGTCATTATTCAGTGGTATAGCTTGCAGCTTGTTTTCATTTGTTGTATG
This sequence comes from Carcharodon carcharias, assembly GCF_017639515.1. Taxonomy (NCBI): domain Eukaryota; kingdom Metazoa; phylum Chordata; class Chondrichthyes; order Lamniformes; family Lamnidae; genus Carcharodon; species Carcharodon carcharias. The sequence goes on from NC_054498.1 coordinate 1,158,772, forward strand.
ACATCAATGAGTGATGCTAAAAGTCTTCCACTTTTATTCTCCTTCCTTTGTCAGAATACCACACTGACAGCTCTGAGGTATGGGTGCTTTCTAAGCTGTGTGTGTTCTCTAAGGCACTGCAGAATATCTATTTGAGGTGCATTTTCCTGGGAACTTATCACTTAGGGACTGATGCAGCATTTAATTGAAAGTGTAGTAGATGTAATGTTTATTTATTGAAACAATCTTTTCAAGTCTTTGCTGATGCTGATTAGCATTCTTCACAAGAAGAGCTTTGTCCCAATTTGGACAGGGAGAGGTGGTAGATTCTGGAGAAGCCCTGACTTCAGAATTATAAAAATGCTTTACCGCATGGTCGAAGGGAGAGCTGGAACTAGAAGATATTGGACAATAATCCACTGCATCCTATTGTACACCCCCAATAAACTTCATATTTGTTAACATTTTTAAAATTCATTTAGGGGATGTGGACATTGCTGGCTAGGCCAGCATTTATAGCCCATCCCTAATTGCCCTTGAGAAGTTGCTGGTGAGCTGCCTTCTTGAACCGCTGCAGTCCATGTGGTGTAGTTACACCCACGGTGCTGTTAGGGAGGGAGTTCCAGGGTTTTGACCCAGCGACAGTGAAGGAACGGCAATATATTTCCAAGTCAGAATGGTGAGAGGCTTGGAGGGGAACTTGCAGGTGGCAGTGTTCCCATCTATCTGCTACCCTTGTCTTTCTAGATGGGTTTGGAAGGTGCTGTCTAAGGAGAAGTTCAGGAGATCTGACCTATTCTGCACTCTTGGACTAACTGGAATAGCTCAGGTTGTTGATTGCAGCCTGAAGTAGAATTTTAGACACATTTTGCTGTTCAGACTCTGCATAGTGTCTGCTCTAAGGTATTACTTAGACTGAGTCTTTGATGTTTTTGTCATGTTTAACATTAGTTAATTAGTTCTTTTCTACCTTCTTGGCCTACCTCAGTTACAGCTTTGGTTTTCCAAATGTAAGGACATGTTCAGTAGTTTCCTACCTGTGTGATAAGCTTGAAATGGTTTTCATCATCTTCTAGGTGTATGTGTAATGGAATGAATTGCAGCTCTAACAATTACTCTGGTGACTACAGAATATGAAATTTGCTTGAAAGATCAAGCCGCCTTGGAAAGCTGAACTTCGTTTTTTTCACTAACTCCTGTTTTGCCATAGCCGTGGGAACAGTGCAAAACTGGTTATTGAGCCTTGCTGGAGTGGTGGTGTGATGTGGGGCTCTACCTTGGATATCTTAATACCTCATTGTACCATGGTGGAAGCATTAGCTCCTGCTGCTATGTCTCAGCAGATTAGCATGAAAAAATGAGTTTGCAATGTGGGAGTCAATGCTCAGATGTTGTACTGCTATAATCCAAATTGAATGAGCACTGCTGTCGAAACACCTTGTGATGCAATGCTTGTTTTTCCCTTCCCACCTCCAAATTTCTGCCAGACTAACAATGTATTTTGACACTGATTCTGTTGTTTGGGTATTTGAGCCATATCATTCTGTGGATAAAGGATGGTTAAAAAGTGAAAGAGATGGGAGGGAACACAATGTTTAGAAAAGTAAATGTGAATGAAGAGAAAACACACTTGGTAAGACAGTGAAAAAAGGGATAGTAATGCTGTCATCCATTATTCATGTACTTGGTTTGAGTGTTTTTTGTATTGTGGTGCACTTGCAGCAACAACATCAGATTAACCATTCCCACCAGCAAGGTAATGCAGCAAAATGGTTGTGTTTATTTGGAGTTGCCAGTAAGATTACCAATAACTGTAGGCACAAATAAATTATAGTTGGATTCGTTGATAAGGTGAATATTTCTGGCTTGTGTACTTTTCATTGGATGTCTAATTTTGGTTGCACATCTTAATAAATAATTTGTCTCTTTTCATTTAACTTTAGGCTCCTGGATTTGGGTTTGGAATTGCAATATCAGGAGGAAAAGATAATCCGCATTTTCAGAGTGGGGAAACTTCTATTGTAATTTCTGATGTTTTGAAAGGAGGCCCTGCTGAAGGATTGCTGCAGTAAGTACACATAACCATCTTATTTCCCCTCTCCTACCACTTGATGAACTTGTGTTGCGTTACATTCACAGTTAATACTAAAAACGAGATGTATCAATACACTTTTTGACTGTTTTTCCTTCATTTATAATCCATTCCCTCCCGTTTCCCAGAACCCTTTTACACAGGATGTTTGGCTGTTAAATTAAAGATTTGTAATACAGAGAAGAGACATGCAAGTACAAGCAATAAGTTGGAGATCAGAAAATCTATTGTAGACTAACTTCTTTTGTGGACAGACTCTGTTCATCAAATGTCCAGGGAAATGGGACATTCTGCCTTTTGGTTGAGTGTTGCCATCTTGGATTGTATTTGATAAAAAAAATGCTCCCATTAATGATATTACCTGCAATAATTTTTAAAAGGAATGTTTGGATTGGAATAAGAAAACTTTTATTTCATCCATGAATGCCAACTTTCCTCATTTAAATATAACCCTGAAGACTTCCATTGAGCAAAATGAAAGTTGGCCATGAAAAGTCTATTCTTAAAAGCATTTTCTCTATTTATAAAGATAATCAAAAATCCCACAATTGCATGTACATGCAGAAAGCCAAAGGAAGTAGATTATATTCATTGCCATCTATAAAATGGTTTGTTACCAGGGAGAACATTACAGTTTGGGTCAATTTCACATTTTGTTTCTCTCGCAGTGAGAATGATCGGGTTGCAATGGTTAATGGAGTTTCAATGGATAACGTGGAGCATGCCTTTGCTGTCCAACAGCTACGGAAAAGTGGAAAGAATGCAAAAATTGTAAGTGAAAGTACAGGGTTGGATTCTGTTCATACAATAAATGTAGTGGAAGCTGTCATTGTACTTGAAAGGTAATATAAACTAATGGAACAAGATTAGATCCATCTCCTCGTGTATGTTTTTTCATTAACTTGTAAGGATTGTAGATCATAAATTTGTTTTTTCTTTACCTAATTGTCAGGTTACAAAAACCCAACATAAAATCCAAGACTGATTTCCAAGAATATCTTTATTTAACAGTTCTGTTTCCATAGTATGGAAATGGAGGGATTATGCATAGCATCCAGTACTAGGTAAAGCCAGTTGGAAGAAACTCAATTATGTTGCACTGCAATTTTACCAAGCAATAAACTTAAACAAGAAATGGGTTTAGTTCAGAGCATTTGTCTCTTTGAAACAAAATGAAAACAAAAGTCAAAAGTGTATACCATCTGTAAGAAATGGAAGATGGGTTAACATTACAAATATTGACAGGACTGTTCTGCTGTTGGAATTGTCTGGTACTGAGATTTGCAATGCTGCCTGTGTGCATGAAGATATTGCTTGTGCACTATTGTGTTAACTTCAATTTGTTCAAACTAAGAAAGTTCAACCTCATCCCCCTGTTGCATTGGTAATTTGTGAACTGATAGCACTACTCACCACAGTCCAACACAGGTTGTTCTTCATTGGCAGCTATTTAGATTTCACACCGTCAGAAATAGATAGCATTCTATTTTCCAGTATGAGCATCATTTGCAAGTTGAAAATCTAGCTATAATAACCCTGTAGGCAGCTGAAAAGCTCAAATGGCCAAATGTTGTGATTTTCTCCCCCTCAACTCGAGAGGAAAAAAAAGATTAAATTATGTAAATAACCCAGCCTGATCCTTTTTAAGGGTGGGGGGAGCATTATAATTAAAGAGCAAAATTGCTTTTATATGGCATCTTTCACTACCTTGCACCATCACAAAATTTTTTACAGCTGAAGGCATATTTTTGAAGTGTGGCCTCTTTTGAAATGCAGAAAACACGGTTCTCGGTTTACACACAGCAAGGTCCCACAAATTGCAGTGAAGTAAGCAACTGCATCAGTTTTAGGTGTAAGTTGAGGAATAAATATTGGCCAGAACACTGGGAAGAACTTCCCTCCTCATAATCAAATACGGCCGTGGAATGTTTTTCACCCAACTGAGAGCGTTTAATATCTCTTCACCCAAATGATAGCAAAACACAATGCAGCACTCCCTTGGTTCTGAACTGGACCCTAGATTATATGCTGAAATTTTTGGAGTGGGGCTTGAACCCACAATCTTCTGACTCAGTTTTGAGAGAACCATCTACTGAACAACAGCCCTAGGGATTTCAGTGGAAATCAGTAAAATGGGAAAAGTAAGAACTCTCGTTCTGACAACTGATGTTTTACTTTTTGATGCTTCCAGACAATTAGGAGGAAACGAAAAATTCAGATGCCAGTATCAAGACCGGAGCCAGATCGACAGCCTATTTCAGAGCCTGAGGATGATAGTTATGAGGAGGAGGAAATGTATGATCGTAAAAGTGGACGGAGTGGACCGAGTCCTTATAGTGGGAGGAGGAGTGAGAGAAGCATTGGGAGAAGGGAGGATAGCAGAGAAAGAAGCTTGTCACCAAGATCAGAGCGACGATCAGTATCATCAAATCTTCCACCTAAACCTATTAAAGTGACATTGGTAAAATCAAGGAAGAGTGAAGGTGTGTGCTTCATCAGGAAAATACAGACGGCTGCATAACTATCCTAATTTGTGTGTTGAGGTTTAACAGCTTCAAAAGTCTTGTGCGGTATTCTGGGACCTTTACTTGAGCTAAAATGGCAATTATCCTCCAGAGCTCACACGTGAGCACAGTAACTGGAGCTAGAGGGAAAAATCATGGCTGACTGTTCCTGATCCAGTAACGTTCCTGAAAAATGTTTTTATGCAATAGATGTCAGAAGGATTCTGCTTGGTTTGATTCCCTTTACAGTTGAATATAATATCAGCATTCACCATCTTCACTCATACAAGCTGAATGCCCACCTTGACAGTATTTAAATCTAACTGGTGCCCCTAGAACCAATCCCCAATTAGTGCTTTCTTGACAGCGGAGCATTAGATGGTATGTGTAAGGGGAGCCTGATAGGCTGGCTGAATACCTAGAGTGATCAGATTTAGTAATCTAAACTGCAGGATAAGACTGCTACCTGGTATAGTCAATGTGGAATTTTGGAAGGTGGAATTCAATGGCGCATAGGTAGATGCTAGTATCAAACATGGAATGGTCATAAAATTATAGGCTATAAAAATAAATGAGTGATACTGCATAGAATTCTGTGCTTCAGGGAATGTATCTGTGGAACAGAGCCAGTCAGGGTGGAGTGATACCATTGATTCTAAAAAAATTGGAGTTTTCATTTCATTACCTTTTGGGACAGTAGCTCTTTGATTTTTCTGTAGAGGTTAATACTGCATTTGTATAAAAAAAACTTTAATCTGGATCCAGGAGGTGGCCAACATGCTTTCTGATGTGGAGGGTTCCATTTTTTTTATGGTTTACTACCTTGTATGGGCTCAGTCTGCCCACACAGCTGATCATGTTTTTTTTCTGATGTGGAGGCTTGCTTCTGACAATGGTAAGGCTCTCTTGTGGCAGTAAAAATATCAGGAGCATAAGTTTTTGAATCTAGTGCCTGAGATTGCAATTGTTGAGAAAGTACACATGTACAGTTTCATCTGTTGTGAAGAGTTCCACTCTGGTAACTATCTAGCTACATAATTAAAATGGTCTCTATACAAATGTATGTTTTGTGTCTGTTGTTCCACATTGCTTTCTCTGAGATCTATGCTAATCATATAGTTTATCAGTTAGACAGTTGGCAAGGATCAACCTATGGATCACATGCAAAAATGTAAAAGTATTCATTATCCTTTCAAAGCAAAAACTGGAATGCTTAAATTGAAATAACTACTTAAAAATTGCAACTAAACTGTTAACCAAGTTAAAGGCCTGGATCTAATTACACCAAATGTTCCTTTACATGGAGGTGCACATGCAGAGCTGTTGTCTGCTGTAGGCTTATGTAGTGTTGAAAATTGAATAATTTAGTCTGAGATCAGTTTATAACATTTGATTTTTTGATTTTTTTTCTCATCCACTTTCTCCATGTTTCTCTTAAAGATATTGGCTCCATGCTCAGATGTGGTTCCATGGGTACCTATTGTTCTTGAGTGCTCACTAAAGGTTCATTGTTTATGTGTGAGCTTTTGCGGTGAGTTAGGACAGCTATTCACCATTACAACATAAAGTGATTTTGTTTTCACCCAACATCCTGAGCTCTGCCTGGGACCCAATTCTTCATGACTCTGATGCCGCATAAGTATATTAAAAAGGGACAAGTGGCTCGAGGGTCAAAGGTCCATGATTAGCCTCTAGTCTCCTGGAACTCCACATCATTAAAGTGGAAGATAAAAGAAACTGCTTTGAATACGTCTAAACGACCAATTTAAGATGCAGACGTTGATTTCTGAATGGCAGAAGCTGTGATAACACTTGGTGTAATATTGTAAGGCAAGTGTTCACCTCTTAATGCCATCAATGTATGCATCCAGTAAAAAAAATGAGTATCAAGTATGAATGAGAAGATGAGTTAATCTGAACAGATGCAGAGGATTTAGTGGTAATAACTGTACAAATTGGATTTCGATTGCTGGTCTTTGAAAGCTGTTTGAAGAATTTTTGTCCATGCATCCAGTTCCATGTAACAAGATGCAAGTTATTATCTGGCATCAATTTTTTTTGAATTACTATCTGTTATTTTTTTAGAATATGGCCTGCGATTGGCAAGCCACATTTTTGTAAAGGAGATCTCATCAGAAGGGCTGGCTGCCAAGGACGGCAACATTCACGAGGGAGATGTAGTATTGAAGGTTAGTCACTTTTGGTTCCCATATTAAACACTTGAACATGCCCCTCCCCTTCATATTTGCCACCCAACCTTGAAGTTGCAGAGTGCATAGTCTACTCACTGTCAGAATGGTTCTACAGGAAAGCATTGATCCTGCCTGCTTACTCATTCTTTCTGATGAAGGCAACTCCTCTCTTGTCAATGTTAGTCTTTGGACAAATTTATGATTGTCCCATACATATCAATCAAGTGAAGAAAAGATTTAAATGTATGTCCTTTGATAAAGAACCCAGTACCCTTACTGTTTATAGAACGCTTGAAGCAAAACTCATTGGCATTCTCGATGGCTCCACGAGTTTATTCAGTACGTAGCTTAGGCTTGCAGAGCAGACAAACATCATGCTCCGTTTATGGTCAACTGAGTTAGCTGATATCAGCTGGGCACCAGGAGAGAAACCACAATGTGCCTCCGTTTCTGAGTTAAGGAGGAAAAATATACGCCACTCCTAATTGCATGTAAGTTTGGACGCTTCAGAATTGGATTCAGTTATGCAGTAAAATAGTCTGCTATCGCACTCTGTCTGTCCTCACATATGAAAGATGGCCACGTGGGCACAGAGGGTGACAGAAGTTCATGGAATTCTGGCTCCAGCTAGAGTCAGTGAGAGTACAGAGGAAAGAAAAACTAATGAAAATAATATTTCTTATATGTTGGAATTTGCATTCACCTGAATATGCTGAAAGACATTCTGCAGTGAGTTCCAGCTGTGGAAGAAGTGTGTGCTTCAAGTGTAGCAGTTTTACCATTTCATTCAACAAACTAAAAGGCATTTTGACCATTCCTTTCTCAACTTGAAAGTGCTGTTTATAACAGTGCAAGCTCAATAGAAAACCATTTGTCTTGCTGCATGTGTGTGTCATTAAGTTTTGTGTTGATGCATTGTACATCATCTCTGCAAAACTTTATCAAATTGACATTTTGTGCAAAGTTGAGTGACTCTGTTTAGCAAGGTTTTGTCTTCTGCTTTGGGTTTAACATAATGGCATCTTGGTTTGTTAAATTAACTGGTAAATGCTTTTGTAATTTTTAATCTATTTAAACAATCCCCGTGGTGCACAGGGTATTGTGGTGCTGCGATTGAAGTTGGTGTTGTTGCACTCAGGGGGAATGCTGTTAAGGAAGAGAATGGTTGCTATATATGACTGGAGAGCAAAGAAAAACGTTAGCACTGTTTTAATTTCTTGTACATAGAGAAAGCTATTGTCCCACTCTGACTGCTGCCTTCAGATAAGGGCTATGCTATTTGTGGTCAGGCACCGGGTTCTTCCTTATTGTGATTTGTTTGTTCCATTACAGATCAATGGCACTGTTACAGAAAACATGTCACTGGGAGATGCAAAGAAACTAATCGAAAGGTCGAAGGGCAAGCTTAAAATGGTAGTGCAGAGAGATGAGAGAGCCACTCTCCTAAACGTACCTGATTTGGATGACAGCATTCCTTCTGCAAATGCTTCTGAAAGAGATGGTAAGTGTTTGGACCAATAGTCTTTCAAAGACAGTATTGTAGTTCCCTACTGTTTGGGCTTTGAATGTAAGTTACACATTGAGTAGAAACTTAGTGCATTAACTTAGTTGGCTTACCAGGTGATACTGAGCATGCACTAGGAAATCTGTCACTGACTTTGATGGTCAGCTTTAATTGACATGCCAGCCTTGGAAAGACAGGCCCATTATTGAGATCAAATTGTTTTTTTACTTTGCTGTGTGCTCTGCATCGTAGGACTTATATAGGTGAAATATTAATATTCTGCTATGTACAATGTTAGATTTATTTCTATTTATATGTAGAATTACATTTCTGTGAATCAGTGAATAGTTGATTTATTTTTTGCATTTTGTTGTTTTTCAGTAGTAACATGATAACTTGTGAATTTTGTTAGATATTTCAGAAATTCATTCATTAGTGTCTGATCATTCCAACCGTTCAAACGAGAGGCCACGTCTGCGCAGTCGTTCACGTTCACCTGATAAACGGTCAGACTGGTCTGACCACTCGCGCCATTCTCCACAACCCATCAGCAATGGGAGGTAGGCCTTTGTTCTTTCTCTAAGGACGTGCCTTGTGTCAAGGCTTGTACTGCAGTTAGACATGCTTCTTTTATAGCCTTTGCTTGCCTTGGTACTTCTGAATGATTAATTAGGTTTACAGCCAAAAACCACATATCAAGCCTGTCAGCTCTCTAACCTAAACATTAACAACTCCAAGAGTTACTCATCTGTCTGCATATTCCACAGTCAGATTGGGAAAAATTGTACCTTTGATTTGACCATTGGATCAGAGAAATTTCAACACCAAAGGGGGCAGTTTGTCTTACTGTGCATGTGTTGCCTCCAGTTTGGCGATAGCTACTTCAATTCTTTTTCCTGAATAATGTATTCATTGTTCTGAAACATCCCCTGCCCCACAATTTATGCCTTTTTGCCTGGCCTGGCCCTGACCAGGGGCTGTTGGGCCAGGGAGAGCTTCAAGAAGTACATAACCTGTGTGAAGGAGATTCCATTCTGTTAAAATAATTTGAAATTCAAAAGCTCGTGTCAAAATATGAAAGGACTGCCAGAACATTATCAGGTAATTAGAACAAGCATGCGTTTATCTTTGTTGAAAAGTTTGGATTTAGTTGGATTAGATGATGGTCAGCAAGTGGATAAGAAGCAGCTGTGAGATGGGGCTGCATGTAATTTATAGGCTTCCCTATATCGAATTCATTATACAGTTTCAGGTTACCAGCAGTCTGTGTACCAGGTCTTGGACAGCTGTTTTTAGGCTTCTCAAACTACATTCTATTCCTGGCAAGTTTTTGTTTGTCATCTTGCCTGAACATACGAAACAGGAGCAGAAGTAGGACCTTCGGCCCCTCGAGTCTGAGCTCCCCCACAGCAAATTCTACTCAGATTGCACTGCAAGTCCTTACAGTTTTTGTCTCCCTAGCATGTAAATTAATTACTTTTCACTGTGTAGGAAATGTTAAGTTTGAAATCTTGAACAATGCTAGATATTGATTGCCTCAGTTTCCTGCCTTTGTTTGAGCTGGAGCTGTCACTAAGGTTTGTTGCCTGAGCACAGGAAAGTGCATTATTTTGGCAATGTTTTACAGGGTGACATCAAGCACAAAGAATGAGTGAAAATTGAAACGTATATTATCTGATGGAATGCAGTCCTGCTGGCATTTCAGGTCTTTGTGCAAGTCAGCAAATAGCATTTTCCATTTTGCATCTACGAAAGAAGTAAATAGTGCAATTAGCATCTGGCACAGCTACCATGTTGAAACTCTGCACATGCAGTATGATGTGTAGCAGCAGCCATGTGATGTGCAAGTGTAGCTCCATGATTGAATCTGGCGAACCTTATCAAATAATGTGAACCACTGGAGTTACACTCAATGACATCAGCATGGCTGCTGCTACACATCACACAAATTGATGTTCATTTCCTCATTCTTATTTGAATATTACCAGAAAGAAAGCACCGCAACAACATTGCTAAATTGCAACGTCTGTTTGTAGTATAGCTGTCATTGGTTTTACAGCAGTGCAGAATCCATTTTGAGAAGCTACTAATTAAAAAGCACCAAGTCTGGCAAATGCCCCCACTTGCTTTCTGGCACAGGCTGTCTATTGTGCTGGTAGAGCTGAATTAATCGGAGTTTGGGAAACAGTAGTGTCTTTCCTTTGCATTGCTTCTTGCTCTGAAAGCTGGGTTAAAGTTGGCTGTTTTGCTATTGGGAAAATGTAAACATTACCTTAGCCTTCAGTTAAACTCCTCCATTCCCAGAGCTGGTTTCTATTTGGTACAGTTTACATGTCACTAATTTTGCTTTGGGCCTTTAAATTATTTTTTAAGCAGCTTTGAAGCAAAACACACCAATAATAATTCAGACCTTGGGTTAGATTTACTACCAAATGTCAAGGTAGAGCATAAGGGTTAGATTTAGAATAAAGATACAGTGTACCATTTGTTAGCCTTGGCTCAGTAGTTGGACAGTCACTTCAAAATTAGAAGGTTTAGGGTTGATGTATCGCTCTAGTACTTGTGCACATCATCCTGGTTGACAGTCCAGTGCAGTACTGAAGGAGTGTTGCACTTCCAGAGGTGCCACCGTTAGAATAAAACCTTAAATTAAGGTTCCATCAACCTCTCTTGGGTGGTTGTAAAAGATTCCAGGGCACCAGTTAATCCTGCCAACATTTAATGCTGGATCAACATTACTAAAGGAGTTTAATTGGTTAAGTATCTTATATTACACGTGAAACCTTTCTGTATGCAAATTGGCTATCACATTTTCTATATTGCAACAGTAACTGCACTCAGTAAAGTGCTTTGGGACATCCTGAGATGTCCAAAGTTTAACTGAAATGCAATTCTTTTTCACAGCTTAGAATTACCGCAATTTTTTAAAATTTGAGGGGGGTGTGTGGAGAGATGATTAAAAAAAACAATTGTGTAACAAGCATTCACAGTTGGGAATATTTTAAGCTGTAACTAATTTGACTACTGTGCTTTCACTGGTAATGTTGTGAACGTGAATATTCAGTTCACATTTTGCTGAATGCACACTGCTGCTATGCTCTGATAACATTCAAAACTCAAAAAGGTTGCTGAGTACTCATGAAATACAGTAGATTTTTTTGCAAACTAAATAGAGCAAAAGTGAACTTAAGACCACAGTGATAAGTTCTCTATTTTTGTTAGTCAAAGATCACGTGAGGATGATGTGATCAGAGGAGCCAAGGCCGGAGCTATGTCCACGCCAGTGAAGAATACTGAAGAGATGTTTGTAGTTAAAGCTGCTGAAGAGCCTGTGGCTGCAGTTGCTGATGAGAGAACAGAGAAACAAGCTCCTCCATTACCAGGTCAGTTACAAAGATAAATGTTGTTTGGAAGAAATGATGCTATTTTCAGAGACTTTGTTGAGAGGAGGGAGCTGGAGAGTTTAGCAGGTATAATTGACCTAATCTTCACACTATGCTGCATGACAGTTGTTCCAACATAAGTTTACATGTAAAGAAGACACATCTCTGTTATTTGGAGACTTAACTGGCTGGGAGGCACATATCTCTAGTGCCAAATTAATTCAGAATTTCAAGTCTCTGTGAAACCCTTCTCTAAATGCGCACCCTTTAGATTTGGTCACATTCAAATAGCAAAATGATGAAACTATTAAGAACATAGCTGAGGTTTAAGAATACCCTTTCCAAAATAAAAGCCTAACATGAACTGTTTCTGCAGAGCCTAAGCCAGTGTATGCTCAACCTGGCCAGCCTGATGTGGATTTGCCTGTTAGCCCATCTGATGCACCCATTCCAAACTCGTCGCATGATGACGGGATGTTGAGGTAATTCAGCAATGCTATACTAACCCTTGCAGAGCTTGATGAGGATTGATGTGATTGTACTGCAGTCTGCAGTATATACAACTTAATGTGTTTGAATCCAGTAGCTGAAATTTCCTCCTCTTGGTTGTTGATAGCAGATTTGAAATCTTAATCTTACTTCACGGGGCTTCAGGGACCACCATGGCTCCCCCTCCCCCATACATTCCCTTTGTGTGTGACTTGATGAATGCTCAAGAGGGTACCCTGAACCCATTTTCAAAGATGAAAAAGTGTACTTTTGATAACTGGACGGTGACACAGGTCAAAAACCGAGAAAGCTTGTGCTTAATTTAGACGAATGTGATGTTAGAGCAAGACAAATCGAGCATGATTTTCACACATGATGGTGACGATCTGGAACTCACTGCCACCTTTTAAGATCCTGAGGAGCCTTGACAGGGTGCTTGCGGAGAAGATGTTTCCTTTTGTGGGTGAAGCTAGATCTACGGGTCAGTGTTTAAAAATAAGGGGTTGCTCATTTAAGACAGATGAAAGAATTTTTGAGGTTTGAGAGTCTTTGGCACGATCTTCCTCGGAAGGTGTTGGAAGCAGAATCTTTGAATGTTTTTAAGGCAGAGCTAGATAAGCAAGAGGTGAAAGGTTATCAGGAGTAGGCAGGAAGTTACAATCAGATCAGTCATAATCTTATTGAATGGCAGACCAGGCTTGAGAGGCCGAGTATCCTACTTCTAATTCATATATTTGTATGTAAATAGATGGTTGAAACAGAATATTGACACATTAAAGAGAGCACCTAATGCATGCACATTAAAGTGAAGGAAATAGAGGGATCTGGGCAGGGTTGGAAGAGGCTTGTGTCAAGGATAAACACCTAATGGCCTGTTTCTAGAATCTCTCAAGTTGCTGAAAGTGGAATGAGAATGTTGAAAGAACTGTTAAAGGAACTGGCAAAAGTGTTTAACTTAAATAAATAAAAGCGAAACTGCAGATGCTGGAAATTTGAAATAAAAACAGAAAATGCTGGAAAAACTCAGCAAATCTGACAGCATCTGTTAAAAGAGAAACAGAGTTAACATTTTGAATCTGTATGACCCTTCTTCAGAGCTCACAACGCTAACTCTGTTTCTTTCTCCACAGATGCTGTCAGACCTGCTGAGTTTTTCCAAAGTTTTTAACTTGTTGCTTTCAAACACAAATAATTTCAGACTCTACCCAAACAGTAAAAGCCTGTGCAGCAAGTTAAGTTGAATGGAATGTGTGTTTATTGGAGGAGGCTGTGTTAGAAATTGGCCAGAGTTTACTGGCCTAATCTCTGATAAGGGATCAAAGGGAAAGTTTCCGACCGTTGAGTTCTCCACCACTTGGGCACCATTCAGGTTTGGGTAAAAGCGTAAGTTAGGTATATGAGATGTCAAAACAGTCAGTTATTGATCGGTCAAATTTGGAAACTGCTTATTGTAGCGGTGCTAGAAACACTGAAAAGCAATGAAACTACTTACTGCCTTAAAACAGATCATTTCATTTTTTTATTCATTCATGGGATGTGGGCTTAGCTGGCTGGGCCAGCATTTATTGCTCATTCCTAGTTGCCCTTGAGAAGGTGGTGGTGAGCTGCCTTCTTGAACTGCTGCAGTCCATGCGGTGTGGGTACATCCGCAATGCTGTTAGGAAGATAGTTCCAGGATTTTGACCCAGCGACAGTGAAGGAACGGCAATATATTTCCAAGTCAGGATGGTGAGTGACTTGGAGGGGAACTTCAGGTGGCGCTTTTCCCATCTATCTGCTGCCCTTGTCCTTCTAGATGGTAGTGCGTCGTGGGTTTGGAAGGTGCTGTCGAAGGAGCCTTGGTGAGTTCCTGCAGTGCATCTTGTGGATGGTACACATTGCTGCTACTGTGTGTCAGTGATGTAAGGAGTGAATGTTTGTGGATGTAGTGCCAATCAAACAGACTGCTTTGTCAAGCTTCTTGAGTGTTGTGGGAGTAGCACTCATCCAGGCAAGTGGGGAGTATTCCATCACACTCCTGGCTTGTGCCTTGTAGATGGTGGACAGGCTTTGGGAAGTCAGAAGGTGGGTTGCTCATCACACTATTCCTAGGCTCTGACTTGCTCTTGTACCACAGTTTTTCTATGGCTAGTCCAGTTCAGTGTCTGGTCAACGATAACCCCCAGGATGTTAACAGTGGGGGCTTCAGTGATGGTAATGCCATTGAACATCAAAGGGCGATGGTTGGATTCTCTCTCGTTGGAGATGGTCATTGCCTGGCACTTTTGTGGTGCGAATGTTACTTTCCACTTGTCATTCCAGGCCTGGATATTGTCCAGGTCTTGCTGCATTTGGGCATGGACTGCTTCAGTGTCTGAGGAGTCACAAATTGTGCTGAACATTGTGCAATTGTCAGCGAACATCCCCACTTCTGATCTTATGATGGAAGAAAGGTCATTGATGAAGCAGCTAAAGTGGTTGGGTTAAGGTCAGTACCCTGAGGAACTCCTGCAGTGATGTCCTGGAGCTGAGATGACTGACAACCATCTCCCTTTGTGCTAGGTATGACTCCAACCAGCAGAGAGTTTCCCCCCCGATTCCCATTGACTCCAGTTTTGCTAGGGCTCCATGATGCCATACTTGGTCAAGTGCTCCCTTGATGTAAACAGCAGTCACTCTCACCTCTCCTCAGGAGTTCAGCTCTTTTGCCCATGTTTGAACCAAGGCTGTAATGAGGTCAGGAGTTGACTGGCCCTGGCCGAACCAAACTGGGTGTCAGTCAACAGGTTATTGCTAAACAAGTGCCGCTTGATAGCACTACTGATGATCTCTTCCATTATTTTACTCATGATGGAGAGTAGACTGATGGGGCAATAATTGGCCAGGTTGGATTTGTCCTGATTTTTGTGCACAGAACTAACCTGGGCAATTTTCCACATAGCTGCGTGGATGCCAGTGTTGTAGGTGTACTGGAACAGCTTTGCTAGGGGTGCCGCAAGTTTTGGAGCACAAGTCTTCAGTACTATTGCCAGAATATTGTCAGGCCCCATAGCCTTTGCACAATTCAGTGTCTTCAGCTGTTTCTTGATATCAGTAGAGTGAATCACGTTGGCTGAAGACGGGCATCTGTGATGCTGGGACCTCCAGAGGAGGTCAAGATGGATCATCCACTTGGCACTTCTGGTTGAAGATTGTAACAAATGCTTCAGCCTTATCTTTTGCACTGATGTGCAGGGCCCCCCCATCATTGTGGATGGAGATATTCGTGGAGCCTCCTCATCCAGTGAGTTGTTTAATTGTCCACCACTATTCACAACTGGATGTTGCAGGACTGCAGAGTTTAGATCTGATCTGTTGGTTGTGGGATTGCTTAGCTCTGTCTATCATTTGCTGCTTATGCTATTTGGCATGCAGGTAGTCCTGTGTTATAGCTTCACCAGGTTGTCTCAAAACAAGCTGTCAGCATATTCTGCAGATGGATGGTTAACACTTCCCTGCTGTGATTTCACATCTCACTATATTCTCTTTCAGGCCAAGTATGAAGCTTGTGAAGTTTAAGAAGGGAGAAAGTGTTGGTCTCCGTCTGGCAGGTGGGAATGATGTGGGAATATTTGTTGCTGGAGTATTGGAAGATAGTCCAGCAGCTAAAGAAGGTTTAGAGGAAGGACATCAGATCCTCAGGGTAAGGCGGAATAGTTCCAATGAATTTTATTGGTTGACTGTTTACCATAGTTCTGATGGGAAGTAATTTTTTTTACATGTATGAAGTGTATGTTACATCAGTAGTGACCTTTGGCAAGTTGCAGTATTTTGTAGCTTGGTGCTTACCAAATGCCAACAACATAGCACCCATCAGAGAGATGCAAAGGAATAATGGGTTCGTGAACTATGATGTCAATAAATCCCTAAAATCAACAGTTTAAACATTTCATTTTTCATCAAAACTGCAAATTTTTAAGGAGCTTTCATTTAGAGTAGGAAATGCAGTTTCAATTGGTATTTACCATGGCTTCTTTGAAAATAAAATGCACTTGGTAAACCTTTCAAATCCCATTTCCGGACATTGAGAGATTCAAACTTAGGCTGGTAATGCTTTGCATTTTTTTTTTATGGGATGTATTACAAAATGTTTAAAATGGGTAACTGATATCCCAAAGGTGTAGAGAAGTGGAAGGAAAGGAATGAAGCTCAGCATGTGTTACCACCCAATTGTCTTCACCACAGGTAAATAATGTGGATTTTGCAAATATTATCCGCGAGGAGGCTGTCCTGTTCCTGCTTGACTTGCCGAAAGGAGAAGAGGTCACTATCCTGGCACAGCAGAAAAAAGACGGTGAGCTATCTCATTACAATTGTTAGTTCAGTATAAGCTGAAGGCTTGAAGTAGAAGTCTTAAAATTGTTCATTATCCATAGGAGGTGTTGAAATTATTCTATTGATACTTAATGCGTAACAATTTTAATTTTGAAAAAATGTTATTTAACAGGCTTGAGGGGTTGAATGACCTATCACTGTTCCTATTATCAATGCCTTGGTCTAAATTTGATTTGCAGACTTGACCATACCTTAAAAGCTGCATGTTCCTTTAAGTTCATGGTAAAATATTTGTTTGTTCTAGTTTATCGCCGTATTGTGGAATCTGATGTGGGGGATTCCTTCTACATACGGACTCACTTTGACTATGAAAAAGAATCTCCATATGGTTTAAGTTTTAACCGTGGTGAGGTGTTCCGAGTGGTGGATACACTCTATAATGGGAAGCTGGGTTCCTGGCTTGCAATTCGAATTGGTAAAAACCACAAGGAGGTGGAAAGGGGCATCATTCCAAACAGAAACAGGTGTGTGAGCAAAACTTTCATCCCATTGCATTTTTACTTGCATTTATATCTTAAGATATCTGCTTTTAGAATTTGGGGAATTACCATTTAAAACTACAGCATTGTAGCACCTTTAATTGAGTATTCCAATAAGGGCTATGCCCTCCTGGCCTGTACCAAAACTATAACTGGAATGAATGAATATTTGTGAACGGTGATTAAGTCCTCAAAAAAGGTGCATCAAGTCATAGTTTAGTTCATGGGGCAGAATTTTCTGCCTGTCGGGCGGGCGGGTGGGCCTGACCCAATCTCTGGTGGGCGGGGAGCCGATCCCCGCCAGAGAACTGGGCCCCGCCGCCATTTTAAGTGGGCAGGCCAATTAAGGCCCACCCAGCGTGACACCTGGCGGGAAGCACACCTGGCGGGAAGCACTATGCGCTTCCTGTGCGGGCGGGGGGGGGGGATTCCCCAAATGAGAGAGTGTGCCCTTTTGTGTATGCGCACGAAAGAACGCACATCTCCCTGAGGCTAAGTGCTGCCTCAGGGAGATTGCTGAAAGCATTATAAACTTTAAAAATAGAAAAATCTTTTATATGTTCCTCTCATGTGACATTGTCACATGAGATGGGACATGTCAATAAATTTCACTGAAACTTTAATAAACTTTTTTAAACCCTACATGAAACCTCATCCTGCTGGTGGATGAGGTTTCATGTTTTCTCTATTCCCCACCGGGGCTCCTGGCCTGCCCGCTGACCTTAAGGTTGGACGGGCAGGCCTTTTAATTGTTTTAATTATCCTGTCAATGGCCTCAATTGGCCATTGACAGGTTGGCGGGCGGACAGCTGACCTCGCTGTGCCCTCGCCTTCCTGAAGATTTAAATGGGGTGGGATGATTTGGAGGGGGGGGGGGTTCCCCCCGACGTCATTTTTGCATCGGCGAGTGGGCTCCACCCCCTGCTCGCCGACGGAAAAATTCAGCCCATGGTGTTTGGTCACTGATTAAATTGATGTAATGTAATACATTTTTCATATTTTCCACTAATTAGAGCTGAACAGTTGTCCAGTGTGCAATACACACTCCCCAAGACAGCTGGTGGGGATCGTGCAGATTTTTGGCGGTTCCGTGGACTTCGTAGCTCGAAGAGAAATCTGAGAAAAAGCAGAGAAGACCTTTCAGCTCAGCCAGTTCATACCAAGTTTCCAGCTTACGAGAGAGTTGTTCTTCGTGAAGGTAAAGGGGAAGGGACTATGTTTTTATTGGGGAAGAAAGATCATTTTATGTTCACTTGGAAAGAATCTCTGTCCACTTCAGCCTCTTTATCACTTGCTCTTGGTGGAAGTATGTGAGAAGAATCCAAGGTTTGTCAGAATTTCCTTTTGGAAAGGAATGTTTAACTAGTTGTGGTGCTGCCCTGGCTCAGTAGGTACAATAGGTCAAAGTTTTAGAATGGATGTGACACTTCAGCTTGTGCCATATGACATGTAGTAAATGGTCCTATTACACCTGGATCCCTTCAGCACTGATGCTGTTTAATTTTAGATCTAATTTATTTACATAGAATACCCCAATGTTTTGTGAAACACAGGGTGAGGGTTGCTGAGACTAGTCTAAAAACATTTTTTATAAAATCAGAATTGGGCCAGGGGAGTTGATCTCTAAATTGTTTCCTTCCATGTGGCAATTGCTTTCCAATGAGAAATTAAGGATTGGATTCAGTATTTCATTTGGCATCTGGTGCACCTATTTTAGAATGTCAAGCTCTTGGTTACAGAGGTCTGATTATATGTTTCACAGTATATCTCTGAGGCAGAAGCAGAGTCTTTGAATATTTTTGAGGCAGAGCTAGATAAATTCTTGAATAACAAGGGATAAGAGCTTATCGGGGTAAGCAGGGATGTGGGGTTTAAGTTACAATCAGAGCTGCCATGAATCTTATTTAATGGCAGACCGGCTTGAGGGGCTAAGTGGCCTACTCCTGGTCCTAATTTATATGTTCGTATGTATGTCCTGCTCATACTTTGGAAGAAGAGATGGTCTGTCTTTTACATGTGACCCATCCACACGTGACAGTGAGAATGGACCTGTATCTGGTTTGCAAACCAGAATGAACTGTACCCTGTCTGTGACCCCAGTATGGAGAGCTTTACTATGCCTATGGACCAGACAGGGACAATAGGCAGAGAGCTTGCAGTTGGAGCAAGTAAAAATAACTAGGTGTTACTGTTGCAGCATTACTCACTGTTTTCAGCAGACTGGGGATATGGCTGTTACTGACTCTAGCAGTTTTACATACATACAATGCTGACAGGAAGCACTTTTAAATGAATGCATGTGAAGAGTTCCTATTGTGCAATTTCTGACATGCACTGCCTTGTGCTAAATTAGATTCTGGAATGATTATTAAATCCTCTGATATATAGATGTCTTTGAGGTCATTTTTAGCCAACTGCTCATGCTCTGTCTCAGATATATATGTATCTGTCCTATAAATTATAAGTATCTTTAATCCCATATTTCCTCCTCCTGTCCTACTCGCTCCCACAGCTGATGGACCTTTTTGTCTTTCGGCTGCAGGATGTGGCCCATGACTTGAATTGTCTAAACTAGTCAGAAATTGTGTTGAAGTTAATGTATGATTACAGAGTACTGCTTTTGACAATTTTGGGTTGTCTTTTTTTAAGCTGGTTTCCTGAGGCCAGTGGTCATCTTCGGGCCGCTCGCTGATATTGCTCGAGAGAAGCTTGCACGAGAAGAGCCAGATTTGTATGAAATTGCAAGTAAGATTTCCTATTTTTCCTAAGAGCCATAGAGTCATTTACGCACGGGAGGAGACCATTTGGCACATCGAGTCCGTGCTGGCTTCCCATGGAGGAATCCAATCAGTTCCACTCCCCCACTCAGTCCCTGTAGCCCTGCAGATTTAGTTGCTTTAGTTGCCCATTCAATTTCCTTTTGAAGTCATTGATTGTTTCTGCTTCCATTATCCTCGTGGGCAGCGAGTCTTCATCTATATTTCTTGGTAATGATTGGTACTGTGGAACAGTTCTTTAGGTAATGATGGTCCTCTGATTCCTCACTCAAATGCTCATAGTTCATGTGAGCATGGGCACTGAATTTCCTAGTTCAGGCTATCTCAGCTGAGCAGAGCTGTCATCGCCAAGCTGGTAACCTGCACACAGTCCCCTGCCAAGGTGTCAGCTGTCAGGAGCAGTCTGTATTAGGATGGTGCTTTGGTTCTTTCTCCACCATCAAAATATGCAAATGAGATTTTGTGATTCATTGTAATGGAAAGTAGATCATCCTTAAGTTACATTTAGGTGAAACTCCACAGCACAGTATTTTATAGCAACACTGGAGTAAATTGAACTCTTTCAAAGGCTGTCTTGAAATGTAGTTCAGATTTAAACTTTGTGATTTACCTTCACGTTCCTAGCATTCCTTGCTCCTAAATTATTGGAACCTGCAGAACTATGCTTTCCAAATATGATTTGACCCAAATTTTAATTTGCACACATTCAGTTTCAGTTGTTGAGTGGAAAACATTTTGATCTCCAGATATTAATCTCTAGTTGCAGCAGACCTATTAATAGGATCAATTACCTTGCAGAGCCCATGTTCACATTTCATGGGCACTCAATGTGCTGAGTTATTGTGTTTGGAGATAATTAATTGTATCAATGTCGTCTTAGAATAGTAGGAATTTGCAGCATGGAAGGAGGCAGCCATTTGGCTCTTCATGTCCATGCTGGTCAACAAATAGCAATCCAACCTGATTGCACTTTTTTAGCTCTTTGTAATCTTGTAGGTTATGGCACATCAAATGTATATCCAACTTATTTTTAAATGTTATGAGGGATTCTTCCTCCGCTACCCTTCCAAGCAGCGATTTCCAGACCCCCCCCCCCCCACCCCTGCCATTCTGGCTGAAAAGAATTCCCTTTGGATCCCGTCTAAAGTTCCTACCTTTTATCCTAAATTCATGCCCCCAGGTTATGGACCCCTCAACACAAGGGGGAACAGGGCCTTCCAATCTGCTCCTTCTAGACCCTTCATGATCCTATGCACTTCAACTAGGTCTCTCCTCCACATCCTCTGTTCAGGGAAAAAAAACCCAATGTATCCAACCTTTCATCAGAACTAAAATTCTCCAAGTCAGATTTTTATAGTGGTTAGCACCTGGACTGCACTGCCTGAGAGGGTGGTAGAACCAGACTCAATTGTGCCCTTCAAAAGGGACCTGTAAATTTGTAGGGAAACAGGGAAGGGTGGGGTAGTGGGACGAGCTGAATTGCTCTTGCAGAGAACTGGTGCAGACTCGATAGGCTGAATTGTTGCAGCACAGAAGAAGGTCGTTCTCTGTTTTAACCTCCAGTATTCTAAAGAGTAGAGGGGAGTTGAATGGAATAGAAATGAAACTAAAGTTAACTTCAGCTATTTGACTTTGATTTTTCTATTCAAATGGCTTTATTCTATCACAGGGAGTGAGCCCAGAGATGCTGGCACCGATCAACGTAGTTCTGGTATTATTCGACTACATACAATCAAACAAGTCATCGACAGAGTAAGATTACTTCCTGTGTCTGAGCAACTTTTGATTGTGCCTATAAAGTGTATTTCATATTCATTAATACCTTTCTGCCTTTGTGTTATGTTAGGATAAGCATGCAGTGTTGGACATTACTCCAAATGCAGTGGACCGTTTGAATTATGCACAGTGGTACCCAATCGTAATTTTCTTAAATCCTGATTCTAAACAAGGTGTTAAGACCATGCGACAAAGACTCTGTCCTGAGTCCCGAAAGAGTGCGAGAAAGTTGTTTGAGCGTGCCTTGAAACTGCGTAAGAACAATCATCATCTCTTCACATGTGAGTATCGTATCCCAATTCTAAACGTGCAGCAAGTACTGCTGAACTTCTGTTTAACTGAGGTTTTTGATATTTGCATTTACATTATACCTGGGCATTAGGAGTAGCTTTATACATCATTTTAAAATTAAGCACCCTGCATTTGTAGCAACTTGCACAATGTTGGGACATTTTAAAGGCGGTGTACAGTAGTATTTAAAATCGAGACAGAAGCCAATGTATTTCGCAGTGCACACAGGCGATGGTGAATGGGACTTGGTGCAATTTAGAAATTGGGCAGCAGAGCTTTGGATGAGCTGACGTTTCCAGAGGGTGTATTGGAGGCTGGCCAAGAAAGCACTGAAGTAATCCAGTTTGGAGATGATAACGGCATGGATGATGGTTTCTGCAGCAGATGAGCTGAGGCTTGGATGGAGATGGGCAGTGTTACCAAGGTATTCTCTAAGCCAGTCACCATCCTGACTTGTAAATATATTGCCAATCCTTCACTCTTGCTGGGTCAAAATCTTGGAACTTCCTCCCTAACAGCACTGTGGGTGTACCTACACCTCATGGACTGCAGTGGTTCAAGAAGGCAGCTCACCACCATCTTCTCAAGGGCAATTAGGGATAGGCAATAAATGCTGGCCAGCCAACAGCACCTACATCCCATGAATGAATATACAAAAAGTGGTCTGTTTGTGGCCTCAGAAACTCATCTCCCAAGGTTGTGAACAGTCTATTTCAGCCTCACATAGTGGCCTGGGAGAAGGATTGAGTTGGAAGTGGCTAAGGAGCAGTGTTATGACCAAAGATATTGGCTTTGGTCTTCCCATTATTTAATTGGAGTGAATTTTCACCATCCAATGCTGGATGTCATTCAAACAGTGTTATAAATCAGAGGCAATGGATTGGCTGAGAGAGATGGTGGTGAGGTAGAGCTTGCTGTTGTCAGGATATATCACAATCACAGAGTTTTAATGGTACAGAAGGAGGCCATTTGGCCCACTGTGTCTGCACCGGCTCTCCAAATGAACATTGTGACCTAGTGTTATTGCTTTGCCTTTTCCCCTGCACATTGTTTCCGTGAAACCTGATATGTTTTTGGATGATGTTGCCAAAGGGCAGTGAGTAGATGATAAACAGGAGGACACAAGGGTAGATAGGATCACAATCTCTCGAGGAAAACTGACTCATCTATTGAACGACTATTATATTTGCACTGCAGCATCACTCCATATGAAGCAGATACTTGTCTCACTCTTTATTGGACATGGTCATTATGTCATAATTCTAATTTTGATTGAAAATTCTAGCCAGTAGCTGCTTGTACCAACTCAGAATACATATGAGCTTTTCCCAATATTTTAGTTCACACAGTTGCATTTATAGATCTCAGTGAGCTAGAAGCTCATGAATGCCACAGTATGAGCTCAATATAAAGTTCATCTTTTGTTTAAATTTTAAGTGTCTGAGAAGTTAAGAATTTTGTTACTCGTTTCATTTATTCTTGATTCTGAAAAGCTTTGTCATTGAAATATGTTTAATAGATTTTGGCAGTAGTTATGTGGCCTTTCAGTGGTGTTTCCTGTTGATTTGGAAAAATCTGAAGGACATAGAGGGTGTGGTGTTTCTAATGTACACCCTAACAGAAGAGGGAGTCATTGTTCACCTTGATGCAACACTATCACATATTTCTTGCATGTATAGTCAACTTCATGGTGTGGGAAATGCCTGTGGAGAGCATGAATAAAGGATTGTAACTGACATTCTAATGGATTTCATAACTTTTCCTTTACAGCTAACATCAATTTGAACTCAATGAATGAAGGCTGGTATGGGGCACTGAAAGAATCTGTTCAGCAGCAACAGAGCCAGTTAGTTTGGGTATCAGAGGGCAAGGTAGGATGGACACTTATTATAATTTGAGTCAAACTACACTTTATTTTTTTCTCTCCTCTTCCCCACTGTATGATGCCCTGAGTAAGCAGGTACACGTTCTGCTCTATTGCCTGTACCTATAGAGCTCCTGCCAGGACAGTCGAGGTTGTGTGGCTTGCATCTCCCTCATTGTAGGAAATGTCTGATATTCTTCTTGCATATTCATCAATGCTGTAACATGAAGAACCTGGTGCAACCACATCTGCTCCCTCGAGAGAAACAGACAGGTTGAACCATTTGGTGCTTTGGTGTTTGAAACTTGTGAACTCTTGGAAACATACCTGAAAATGAAAGTAGGCCCAAGAGATCTGTTCACGTTTATAACATTTAGAAAGAAAGTTGATGACTGGGTGGATACTGAGCCATATAAGTAAGTTCCAAGTTTTGAAAACTGTGCTGAGCATTGCATTACAACTGTGTCCTAGTCCACAACGGGGAATAAAGCAGCCAGGGTACCTACTCCTGATCACTACAGAGTTATCCCTCTAGGAAAGAAGTCATATTTATGGAATCAGGCTTGCGAAGAATGGTTACTTGAACATTGTGCTTGAGCTATATTACTATTTCCCCCCTCCATGATCCTAGACAAGTTTACTACCTTCAAGAGAAGCAGTTATGGGGAGGGAGGTCAGAGGAATTGGTAAAAAGTCCTTCACATTCCTAGTGATATAGTAAGTTAACAAACTTTAATAAAATACTTTGTTTAACTGGTGAGTGTAATATCTGTGCAATTGTGTGATTTGGCATTTTGTTCTTGTAGGCTGATGGTACAGCAGAGGATGACCTTGACTTGCACGATGATCGTTTGTCATACCTCTCTGCTCCAGGCAGTGAATACTCTATGTACAGCACAGACAGTAGACACACTTCAGATTATGATGACACAGACACTGAAGGTGGTGCCTATACTGACCAAGAATTGGATGAGACGCTCAATGATGATATTGGTCCTACAGAATCTGCCATAACCAGGTCCTCGGAGCCTGTAAGAGAAGATTCGTCAATGATGCACCCAGACTCAATGGCCCAGGCATTCCCTTCCTATCCAGTACAAGTACAGAGAGTGGATTCTCCTGTCTATAAGCCTTTAGCTAATCAACCGGTGAGTTCAGTCCATGATTGAAGCAGTTGGGTTTGCATGTTATTAAATGTCTGTTTCAGTGGTAATATGCTGTGCTAAAGCCAAAACTTATGTGATCCTGTGTCTTCTTAGAAGGTCATTTCATTTCATTTCATTTACACAGCACCTTTAATATAGAAAACTATCCCCGGGTGCTTAAGAGGTATAAGGGGAAAAATGAACAAGAAGCTAAAGAATGAAATATTAGGAGGGGTGACCAAAAGCTTGGTCAGAGGTGGGTGTGAGGCAGGTTGGGGAGGATTTGGGGAGAGAATTAGAGTGTGGGGCACAAGAAAGGTGGGGATGTGCAAGAGTCTGGAGTCAGAGCAATGAAGAGTTCTGTCAGCAGGAGTGCTGTGGCAGTGGGGGAGGTTACAGAAATGGGCACGGGTGAGTCATGCAGAGATTTAAATAGAAGGTTGAAAACTTTACACTTGTAGCACTGGCAGAGTCGACATAGGCCATTAAGGATGGGGTGATGAGCAAGTGAGCTGCTGCAGGATAGGAGGTACACAGTAGAATTTGATGAGGCAGCTGAGTAGATATTCTCCATTTTAGGACAAAGTAATCCATTGGCTTCTCTCAGTTGTTAGAGGTGATGGGGCAATAAGGAAGGCTAATAGCAGAGGAAAGTAACCAAAGGTTATCTTTGTTTGTAGGATAATCCTGCAACAGTGAGTGGTTTTGGCGGAGATGGTTGAGGCTTGGTAGATCTCTGTTACCTACCCAGATCTGCTGTTGGATGGCAAGTCAGTTGTGCGCTAAATATGCTCATCTACACCCCTTAGACTTGAGGTAGCAGAGAATGTGCCAGGGCTCACACAGGATTGGGTCCTAGAGCTTAACGTATGTTGGCTGGAAATGTTCTTTAAAAAAACTGCTTAAAATTCAGTCAGACGTTCCTGTCAGTGAAGTGAGCGCTACAGATTATCCTGTAAGTCTTTAACAGGCCAATTTATTGAGATTTTAAAAAGGAAAATATAATTAATAAAGATTTTTCTGCAAGGAGTGAAGAAACTATAATACATAACAGTATTCAACCCAGAACAAACAGCCATTTGATATTTAAAACATCATTATACTTCTGGATATAAAATTACACCATAAGCTATACCTCCCAATTGTTCCTTTAAAAAAATTGTTGGCGTGGTACAGTACTGTGTACAAATGTCAATATTCATTAAGGTCCTGACACAGGAGGGAAACCAGTGACTGACCTTTGTACTGCATAAGTAAAGAATAGGCTTTCCACCAGAAGGCCACTCAGTATCAATGTGAAGGGACTGGTCTCCTGGCTAAGTTACAGGCTGTAGATGTCCAACAACTGACTAATAGGCGCCCTCTATCAGTTACAATTGATGCAAGCAGTTTGATCATCTGGGAACTGATGGCATTGTAGATGTGAGTCTACAGTGTTCTGTGGGTTAAGCTGTTCTTGTGACATATATGGGGGGGCCATCTCTCCTATTTGCACTGTATGGTAAGAGATCGGGAGTAGAGTGCACAAGTCACTCTCCAGAGATTGGTACAGTTTTACAATTTCGTCTAAATGGCTTAAAATCTCCTTCACTAAGCCATGTGTGTTTTGACCCTAACCTTGAAATAGCAGACCAAATGCCCCTATTTGTTTCTATTTCTCACAACCCTTCTGATATGTCTCAGACTGAAGAGAATAAATTTATATCTTTTCCAGTGGGTGTTTCATTATTACTTCTAATCTTCAATATGTAATTTTTAAAACATTATAATAGTGTTAAAATGAATTTGTACATTTGCAAAGAAGTTAATTTTTAAATTATTGGATGATAAATTTATCGAATCTTGGTTAAGAATTTATATCAAGGGTTTAATTTTGCTTTTGTTAAAGTATTTTCAGTTTTAACCAATATAAATGTTGTGATATAAGCATTGTTTAAGAACAGTTTGAAAGTTAAGTCAACATCTGTTTTGCCAATGATGCACCTTGTAGACAAAAAATTATATTAAACTATTTAATTTTATCTTGGACATTTCACAGAAAGCAGATATTCCTCCAGCAGTCCCCAATTCATCCCAGCAGCTTGAATCCATTTCTGTGGTGACCGTGCCCTCTACAGTCAATACCACAGTAGATCTAATCAATGTGAGACTAGAGGAGATCGCTTCTCCTCCCCACAGCAACCCTGAGCCCCAGATCGACCCCTACAGCAAACCCAGCCCTGAACCTTCTCGTGTCATTCATTCTGTCAGTCCTGAGAGGCTGAGAGATCCAGAACCAACAGCAACTCGAACCGCAGAACCAACAAAGGTACCACTTGCTGCAAAATCTTCGGCATGCCTTATGTACAGAGCTTCCGCTTGCTAATACTCAAATCACTTGCTCTGCCTTTGTAGCCAATCACGTTGCCAAAGTTAGAGGCCAGACCAAATATGTGTTTTCAACAAAATAACAGCTACCAGCTTATATGGTGTAAAGAGTATAGAAACTTCACCAACATATGTTAATGACCTGCTTTGTAAACACTGCGATAGGGTATTTACTCATTATTATAAGGCAACTGCACTAACCTTTTATTTAATCAGAAAATTCTCCTCCTTTCTAACAGAAAAGCATTACCCAACACATCAAATTTTACAAACTAACCATCAAACAAGTTGGTGTAATTGAAAATGAAAACCAGTTCCCCAATATTTTCATTGCATTGAGAATTTTTAACAGATTTTACGCTAATCTAGTTGGTTTGGCCTATACCTTGAACTTTTGCTTGTGCACGTTTCCTGCTTTGAGAGCTTTCTGCAGTTCCTTGTTTGGTCCTCCTACAAAATACTCTGTGCTGGGCTGGCCTCTGTACCTTTCGTGGACTGCAAGTAGCATTGCTGAGGCATGATTGGAGGGGATCCTGATGTAATTACAAACATCAGCATGTTTGCAAATATTTGTTTCTCTCACACACAACTCACAAATCCTTTTCAGGGTAAATGCTTGTGTGACCTGTTAACCCGGACTATTGAAGGAGATGGGCCTGAGTTATAACATTACACAAAATACAACTCATGGCAGCTATGCTCAGTGGAAAAATCATCTCAATGCATGCTCCCCATGAGTCTTTATTTAAAGTTGTTTGTTTTAAGATTTTGAGATTGTGATTGCTGAAATCTCCCTCTTGAATGCTGCCTGACAAAGTGTCTCTATGCCAGCGGGCAGTGCCACAGAACTTAACGATCATTTTATTTGCAAGTTCTCAAACTTAAAATCAAGGTCTGTCCCTTCTACTGCATTGAGAGCGCTGAATGGCAGTTCACGTTCCCTTGCACGGACTCCAATGTTCAGAAAGGAAGGACGTTGTCAGAGGTCTGATGGTGATAGTAACTGACTCTGCCCTCTCTTTGGCAGGACATAATGCATGTATTAAGAGGAAATTAATTTTTAAATTAAGCTTTTCAAAATAAGAATGTATTATTTGGCCTATCTGTCCAATGTGTATTGTGATCCTCCACATACAATGCACTAGATGGCAATTAGCTTGAATACTTTTGACCGGCAGGCATAATATTTTCAGCTTGCTTTTTATTTAAGGATATAATTTTAATCAAGCCCCATGCAATTTCCAGTATTAATGTGATGAGTAAAACAAAATAGCTTTAAAGGTAAGTGACATTTTTTCCTGTCCATAAACTGATTCGCCCTATAACTATTCAGAGCCTTGAAAGGATTAGATTTTAAATTGATTAAGATAAAACTTTTAAACCTCATTTACCATTACATTCCAGTCTAAACTTCTATCATGTTAGCTGCCATGTTTGGATAAACCTGTCCAGTTCATATCTATATATAATTACTGCCCAAACATCTCAAGTTTAGTTTGTTTAGTCACCTTTAGAGCACCGTAACTATTTCTTTCCAGTTTGAGTTCTTACAATTCCAGAACTTTACTCTTTTATTACTTTAGTAATTCTTGGGGCCTTAACTTGAAATATTCCTGTATTATTTAACAAATTTTAAGGACAAATTTAATAAGTCAGTTGAAAACCAAATTTCTTTGCGTCTGCAAAATCAAAGCAAGCAAGCAGATATTGAAAATCAGAAAATGCTAAAATTCTGGAAATACACAGCAGACTCATTCACTTCAATGAAGAGAAAACAAATTAACATTTGCTTCCAGATCCTCAGTCAGAACTTGTGTTTTGATGAAGGGTGTATACTTGAAATGTTAATGTATTTTTGTTCAGCAGATGATGCTGGAGCTGCTGTGTATTTACAGCAGTCTTTGTTATTGCTTTGCATCTTTGCTTGCCAAATGCCATGTGTTTCACTCCTTTTTGCTCTGTAGATGTACAAAAAGGACTCGTACAACAATGAACTTCCAAGGCAGAATTATGACATCAAGCAGCCGGTAGGCAACCACCCTGTACTGAGAATTGATAAAGAACGGCAAGCTTATGATCCACAACAGCAGCACTTTGAGGAGCAGCCACCGTATAGACAAGAATCACAAGCAAAATACGAGCAGCAGCTCTCTCCAGGTTATGGGCCTGTATCACATTATCATGAAAATCCACCTAGTTACGATGAGAAGTGGCTACACTATAATGAAAAACCCACTCAACACTACCAACCTCCACCTTATTTTGAGGACCAGCACCCACGAGACTATGATCCAAAGCACATTGAACATTACCTGGACCATGACTATCAGCCAGTTCATGAGGAGCCACCACCTACAAACTATGAGAACAGATTGCCACACTATGATAAACCATTTAAAAGTTACAAACCTCAACAACCACATTACAATGACCAGCCCCTTCATGGATATGATCCTCGTCCTCGCTATGAACACAATCCACAAGCTTTTCACCCACCAGTGTCCAGGTCTCCAGAACCCCAACAGCAGTATTTTGATTCCCAAGTCAGGACCTATGACCAGGGTCAATCCCAAGGCTATAATTCCCTCCCTCGGCAATTTGAACTGGTCCATAACACGGATGCTTCCTTTCCTCCTCCTCCAGCTCTTCACTCTAAAGCTGCAGAGTCTCTGCATTCCGTCAGTAAACCATTGCCACCGCTACCCGGAAAGCCAAATGTTGAAGAGGATGTGGATCCAGCAATGAAGCCACAGTCGGTGCTTACCCGAGTAAAACTCTTTGAAAGCAAAAAATCCACTTCATCGAAAATCAAGGACCCAACTGAAGTAATACCAGTAAGGGTGGGTAAAAGTCATTAAAAATAACCATATCCAGCAAAGTTAAAACTAATTATACCTTTAGCGCAGCTTTTTCTGGACCTCTTGGTAGGATCATACCCTAATTTATTATAAAACTTTGATTAAATTTTGTACCAATTTCCATTTTATTTGTCTTGGAATCTTCAAATTGACATTGGGTTCTAGGAGGGAGAATTCCAGTAATCCATTGCTAATATAACTGTGCTTAACAATGCAGTCTTAACATCATTCTGATAGGTTTTGCTATTGCTAAATCTGCTCTGAAGATTTCAGACATAATTGTCACATTTCGACTTGGTAATCACATGAACTCAGTTTCTTTGAGTTTGTGGTTCTTGACTGCCCTAAGAGGGGCAGTCAGTAAGTACTTTTTCACAACAGGTGTTTGCATAGAAATAGGTTTCACTGCGAGTGTAACTATCTTCTGGGCTTTTTTTAACAAAACTATTTTGACTAAATTAACTTTGGTGCTGCATTTCTGAGGAATAAGTACTTTTGGCTTTGCACTTTGAGTAATTTGTGTGAAACACGTAATAGCCTGTACTGATCACAGAAGCTGATCTTTGATTTTGTAGAAGTTATTTCTTCCAAGTTTGACATAAAATTGTATAAAGAAACCTCAGTGTTGGAATTTGAAATAAAAACAAAAAATTGCTGGAAATTCATAACATCCATCAACATCTAAGAAAACAAATGGATAACTGAGCTGGTGAAGCTGGAATGTGAGACTATCTGAACAAATGAAATAGGAGCAGAGGTAGCCTCTTCAGCCCCTTGAGCCTGCACCAGCACTCAATAACATCATGGCTGATCTGTTTGTATTTAAAATTTCACATTCCATCTATCCCCGATAACCTTTGTTTCCCTTGCCTAACAAGAATCTATCTACCTCTGCCTTAAAAATATTCAATGACCCCACCTCCACTGCCTTCTGAGGCAGTGTTCTAAAGTTGCACAACCCTTCAGGAGAAAAAATTCTCATCCCTGTCCTGAAATGGCTATCCCTAATTTTAAAACAGTGCCCCCTAGCTCTGAACTCACTCCCAAAAGGAAACATCCTTCCCACATCCACCTTGTCGAGACAGTTGAGGATTTTTTTTTATTCATTTACGGGATGTGGCCTTCGCTGGCTGGGCCAGCATTTATTACCCATCCCTAGTTACCCTTGAGAAGGTGAGAAGCTGCCTTCTTGAACCACTGCAGTCCTTGTGGCCTGGGTACATCCACAGTGTCGTGAGGAAGAGAGTTCCAGAATTTTGACCCAGCATCAGTGAAGGAATGGCGATATATTTCCAATTCAGTATGGTGAGTGACTTTGAGGGGAACTTCCAGGTATTGGTGTTCCCATCCATCTGCTGCCCATGTCCTTATAGGTGGTAGCGGCCGTGGGTTTGGAAGGTGCTGTCTAAGGAACCTTGGTGAATTCCTGCAGTGCATTTTGTAGATGGTACACACTGCTGCTGCTGTGCGTCGGTGGTGGAGGGAGTGAATGTTTGTGGATGTGGTGCCAATCAAGTGGACTACTTTGTCCTGGACGGTGTCAAGCTTCTTGAGTGTTGTGGGAGCTGCACTCATCCAGGCAAGTGGGGAGTATTCCATCACACTCCTGACTTGTGTCTTGCAGATGGTGGACAGGCTTTGAGGAGTCAGGAAGAGAGTAACTCGTCGCATGACTCCTAGCCTCTGACCTGCCCTTGTAGCCACAGTATTTATATGGCTAATCCAGTTCTGTTTCTTGTCAATGATAACTCCCAGGATGTTGACAGTGGGGGATTCAGTGATGGTAATGCCATTGAACATCAAGGGTGATGGTTGGATTCTCTCATGTTGGAGATGATCATTGCCTGATACTTGTGTGGCGTGAATGTTACTTGCCACTTGTCAGCCCAAGCCTGGATATTGTCCAGGTCTTGCTGCATTTGGACATGGGCTTCTTCAGTATCTGAGGAGTTGCAAATGTGAGCATTGTGTATTCATCAGTGAACATCCCCACTTCTGACCTTATGATAGAAGGAAGGTCATTCATGAAGCAGCTAAAGATGGTTGAGTCTAGGACACTACCCTTAGGAACTCCTGCAGTGATGTCCTGGAGCTGAAATGACTGACCTCCAACAACCACAACCATCTCCCTTTGTGCTGGGTATGATTCCAACCAGCGGAGAGTTTTCCCCCTGATTCCCATTGACTCCAGTTTTGCTAGGGCTCCTTAATGCCACACTCGGTCAAATGCTGCCTTGATGTCAACAGCAGTCACTCTCATGGAGTTCAGCTCTTTTGTCCATGTTTGAACCAAGGCTGTAATGAGGTCAGGAGCTGAATGGCTCTGGCAGAACCCAAACTGGGCATCAGTGAGCAGGTTATTGCTAAGCAAGTGCCACTTGATAGCACTGTTGATGACCCCTTCCATTGCTTTACTGATGATGGAGAGTAGAATGTTGGGATGGTAATTAGCCGGGTTGGATTTGTCCTGCTTTTTGTGTACAGGACATATCTGGGCAATTTTCCACGGCCGGGTAGATGCCAATTTTGTAGCTGTACTAGAACAGCTTTGCAAGGGGTGCGGCAAGTTCTAGAGCACAAGTCTTCAGTACTATTGCCAGAATATTGTCAGGGCCCATAGCCTTTGCACAATCCAGTTCCTTCAGCTGTTTCTTGATGTCACATTGAGTGCATCGAATTGGCTGAAGACTGGCATCTGTGATGCTGGGGACCTCTGGAGGAGGTCAAGATGGATCATCCACTTGGCACTTCTGGCTAAAGATTGTTGTGAATGCTTCAGCCTTATCTTTTGCACTGCTGTGCTGGGCTCCCAACAATAACATTACCCCTCACTCTTCTAAACTCCAGTGGAAACAAGCCCAGTCTGTCCAACCTTTCCTGATAACATTTAAAAACTGACACAGCTGGGTATTTCCAACTTTGCCTATGTTTGTTAAATTTCATATTTGCAAATCTGTTAATTGAAACATTTTAAAATAAATTTAATCAGAGTTCACAAATAGTGACAGACAAACAATTTTATTCAGTACACATCCTGATTGAAAACCTGAGTATTTCTGCAATATTCCAGCAGTACTGCTGTTAAATCTATTGTCTTCCATGTAAATATTCATGAGGGTGATCATGACCCTTATTTCATTCTTTCATTCAATTAAATGGGAATTTTTGCAGTAAAATCACATAATTACTGCAGTTGTCTGGGCAAGATTCATTACTGTGGCATTTAGAAACAAAGATTTATGGCACAGAATATGACCCTTTGGTCCATCATGTCCGTGTTGATAGGAAATGAGCTATCCAGTTTAATCCTACCTTTCAGCTCTCGGCCTGGAGGTTACAGCGCCTCCAGAGCACATACGAGTGTTTTTGAAATGTGATAAGGGTTTCCCTACCACTCTTTTTCAGGCAGCCACTTCCAGATCTCCGCCATCCTCTGGGTGACAAAATTCCTTCTCAACTCTCCTCCAAACCTTCCACCAATTATTTTAAATCTGTGCCCCCGGTTATTGACCTCTCTGCAAAAGGACTCTTCCATCCATTCTATTTAGACCCCTCACAACTTTATACACCTCAGTTAATCCCCCCTTAACTCTTCTGTTCCAAAGAAAACAATGCCAGCCTATTCAACCTTTCCTCGTAGCTAAAATTCTCTATTTCTTTGTGGAATAGTTAATAATTAGTACCTTCTGTAACAGCTGTATAAAGTATTGATTGTTTTGTTAAAGTATTGA
This sequence comes from Carcharodon carcharias, assembly GCF_017639515.1. NCBI lineage: Eukaryota > Metazoa > Chordata > Chondrichthyes > Lamniformes > Lamnidae > Carcharodon > Carcharodon carcharias. The sequence goes on from NC_054498.1 coordinate 1,192,556, forward strand.
TCTTAAAGTATTGATTGTTTTAGTTAATATCTGTCATTTGAAATTTTTTGGGGGCAATTTTACAGATCATTAGTTGTAACTTTGGGCCCAGTTTCAAACGTGTAGAGTTTGATTCTAAAGATTCTCAATGCCAAATGATCTGTTTTCTTATTTCAGCCCCCTGAAGTAGCTCCTAAGCCTGTGTTAGTTCCGGTTGCTGCTTCGAAGCCAATCATTCAACCAACGCCAGAGCAGGAGAAGCCTTCACATTTATACAGGTGCAGCTGTTATATTTGACCTCTGTCTGGTGAAGTTACCATGTTACACTTTAATGAAAGTAAAGAAAGACTTAAGAGACTTACATTTGTATATTTAAATTTATATTTACTGCTAGTGAAATACTTTTTGAAGTGTAGCTGTTGTTATAACTTACGAAACGCGACAGCCGTTTTGCACACAAGATCCCACAAACAGCAGCCAGATTTTACTTTGTGATCGCGATTGAAAGATAAATATTGGCCAGGCTACCAAGGATAATTATACGGCTAGAACTAAGGAACAAAAAAAAAAATGAACTTACATTGCTTGATGTGGTCTTTAGGCCACTAGCAGGAAAGATATAGATATACAAATTTGCAAGGAAATTAAATGAGGTGCAAGAATTATAGAGTAGTTATAATGGGGCATTTTACTTATTCGAATATAGACTGGGATGGTAGTCATGTGAAGGGCAGAGAGGGACAAGAGTTCCTGGACTCTGTTCAGGAAGATTTTCTGTAGCAATATGTTTCCAGTCCAAGCAAAAGAGAGGCACTGTCAGACCTGGTTCTTGGGAGGTAAACCAAGTGGATTAAGTGTCAATAGGGGAACATGTGTCAAGAAATGGTAGTGTAGTGGTAATGTCACTGGATTAGTAATCCAGAGACCCAGGATAATCCTCTGGAGACGTGGATACAAATCCCACCACAGCAGCAGATGGAATTTAAATTCAATTAATTAAAAAAACAAAATTCTGGAATTGAAAGCTAACCTTTCTAGTGGTGACTGTGAAACTATCATCGATTGTTGCAAAAACCCATCTGGTTCACTAATGGCCTTTACACAAGGAAATCTGCCATCCATACGTGGTCTGGCCTACATGTGACTCCAGGCCCACAGCGATGTGGCTTGACTCTTAACTACTCTCTAGGGCAGTTGGGAGTGTGCAACAATTGCTGGCCCTGCCAGTGATGCTCACATCCCATGAAAGAATTTCGGGGACAGTGATCATTTTATAGATTTAGGTTGACTATGGAAGTGAACAAGGAAAAATCCAGAGTAAGAATAATTAACTGAGGGAAAAGCCAACTGCAATGGGGTAAGAATGGATCTGACCCAGATAAATTGGAATCAAAGGTTAAGCAACACTGTAACTGACCAATGAGCTTCATCTAAAGAAATGATAGTTTGTACTCAGTCAGGGTATATTACCATGAAGTGGAAAAGAAGGGCAAACAATAGGAATTAAGATGAAAAAGAAAAAGTATGTTTATGATGAATGTCAGGTGGATAATACAGCCAAGAACCAGGCTGAAGATAGAAGGTTCGGAGAGAATTGAAAGAGCAAATGATAGAAGGAAAGAGAGAAGTATTTAGATGAGCACTTGAAACGCCATAGCACACAGGGCTACAGGCCAAGTGCTGGAAAATGGGATTAGAATAGATCTGTTCTTGTTGGCCGGCATGGACACGATGGGCCGAAGGGTCTGTTTCTGTGCTGTATAACTGTATGATTATGAGAGTATGAAATGGCACTGGCAGCTAACATAAAAGGGAATTCCAGAGTCTTTTGTAGGCATATAAATAGGAAAAGGCTGGTAAAAGGAAGGAGGCCTGTTTGGGACAGGGAGGCAGGGGGCATAGCTGAGCTAGTAAATTAATACTTTACATTTGTGTTTACCAAGGATGATGCTGCTTTGCAGGTCAGGGTGAAAGAGGAGGTAATTCAAACACTTGAAGAGTTTAAAATTGATAAGGAGGAAGTATTGGCTGGGCTGTCGCTACTTAAAAGTTGAAGTGGCACCAGAACGAGATGAGATGCATCCAAGGAGACAGGGGGAATTGAGTGAGAGTGGAAATTGTGGAGGCCATAATTAGCCAAAATTTCCCAGTCTTAGACTCAGGGTGGTGTCAGAGGACTTAAGAATTGCAAAGGTTACACCCATCTTCAAAAAAGAGTGTTAAGATAAGCCCAGCAACTGCAGGCCAGTCAGTTTAACCTTAGTGGAGAAGCTTTTAGAAATGATAACTCGGGACAAAATTAATAGCCAGTTGGGAAAATGCAGGTTAATTAAGAAAAGCCAGCACGTATTTGTTAAAGGCAAATCATGTTAACTGACTTGCTAGAGTATTTTGATGAGGTGACAGCAAGGGTCGATGAGGGTCCTGCTGTTGACATGGTGTAGATGGACTTCCAAAAGGCATTTGATAAAGTACCGCATATCAGACTTGTGAGCAAACTCATGAAATAAAAGGGACAGTAGAAACTGGAAACAGGGAATAGTTAACGGATGTTTTTCGGACTAAAAGAAGGTTTATAGTGGAGTTCCCCGGGGTAGGTGTTAGGACCCCTGCTCTTCCTGATGTAAATTAATGACCTAGACATTGGCATATAGGGCATAAGTTCAAAATTTGTGGACAATACAAAACTTAGTTGTATTGTGAACTGTGAGGAGGATAGTGTCGAACTTCTTTAGACAGGTTTGTGGAATGGACAGACAAGTAAGTTGCAGATGAAATTTAATGCAGAACAGAATACGTATAAATGCAAAAAGATTTTTTCTTAACAATAAACATTCAGTGCAATTGTACCGTTAGGTTTTCATTTAGTAATTGAATTTCTTGACCTGCAGAGGCCCTGAACCTCAGGTAAAACTTCTAGAAGAAGCTCCACGAATAAATCACTATAGCGCAGACGAAGATGAAGAAGATTATAGGAAGCAGCTGTCTTATTTTGGCCGCAGAACCTTGGAGCAGAAGCCAGTAACCCAGCTTCCTGCCAGCAGCTTCCCTGAATCTGCCAAATCATCAGAACCTGTACTTCAATCCAACTACACTGGATACCTCCCCAGGTAAGTGCTGGCTTGACGAGCAGAGGTTCAACTTGTTGCAAGATTCTATTGGATTTCTTTTATTTGATGCAGTCTCAGACTACCCCTCATGAGGGTAAGGTTACTTGCTCAATTCTGTGCAGCTTATTCAAAGGTGCAGAGTGGTGCCTTCCTACCCACTTCTATTCCAGCGCTTCCTCTGTTCATCTGTGCTTGTCTAATTGACTGTGTAGTGACTCACTATAAATATATTAAATTGCAACTGACTGGAGAGATGCTTTTTTTTTCTCAGTGGTTAGGAGCCTTTTGGCACTGATTCAACCTTTAATACTTAGTAGTGCAGCTCTGAAAGAGGTGTCTGCTCCTTCATGTGCCCCAGCTGAGAGCTACTATCTCAGCCCAGTCCCAAAATTGGACTAGATTTCCTCCTGCTTCTGAACCCACTGACCATCAGAAAAGCTTAGGAAATATTCAAGTCCCTTCAAATAAATCTGATGCGACCATTTAAAAAAAAAATCAGTGTATCACAGTGGCATAAAGGGAGAATCAATCATTCTTTCCAAGAATAGAATTTATCTCATTCATGACTCAAAACTTGTGAATAAAACTGATGATTTGCTCAAAGCCATTTGTTTGCAGAATACACTGCCCTTTCAGAAGCTTGTTCTTGGGTATACATGCTAGTCATGGTTTGAAAAATTTATTGAGTTTTTTTGAGGCTATAACAAATGGGGTAGATCAAGGGGAAGCAGTACTTGTAGAATACTTGGGTTTAGGGGGTTGGTTAGTTCAGTTGGCTGGATGGCTGGTTTGTGATGCAGAGTGACAACAGCAGCATGGGTTCAATTGCCGTATCGGCTGAGGTCACCCATGAAGGTCATCCCTGCCTTCTCAACCTTGCCCCTCGCCTGAGGTGTGGTGACCCTCAGGTTAAACTCACCACCAGTTGTGTCTCTCTAATGAGAGTCAGCCTATGGTCATCTGGGGCTATGTGATAAGGTGCCACACGAAAGGCTAATACAAAAGGTAAGGGCTAATGGAGTTGAATGTCTTAAATTCGTATGGATGGAAGATTAGTTAATGGACAAGAAAGCAGAGAGTAGATTAGCAGGGCATTTTGAAGTTGACAGGCTGTAAGTGTTTAGGCCTCAGCTATTTACAATCTATATTAACGACTTGGATACATTACTGTTGATTTCTCTGTCTAAGTTTGCTGACAATATAAAGTTAGATGACAATATAACCATGAAGAGGACACAAAAAAGCTGCAAAGAAATATAAGCAGGTTAAGTGAGCAGACAACAAGATGGCAGATGAAGTATAGTGTGGAGAAGTGTGAGGTTTTTCACTTTGATAGTAAGAATAGAAAATAATATTTCTAAAACGCAAGAACTTTTTAAATGTTGATGTTCAGAGGATCTTGGGTGTACTCGTATATGGAATACAAAGCTGCCATGCATGTACAGGAAGCAATTTGACATGCACATGGTACATTGGTTTTTATTGCAAGGGGATTGGAGTACAAGAATAGGAAATCCTGCCATACTTGTACAGGGCTTTGCTGATAGCAACCTGGAGTAATGTAAGCAGTTTTGGTACCTATACATAAGGAAAAATAAACTTGCCTTGGAGGAAGTGTAGCATAGGTTCAGTAAATTTGTTTTTTGATTTCTTGGGGAATGCAGAAGACTAGGGCAATGCAGTAATGCAATTTCTCACTGCTGGCTAGCTGCTTGGGCCCAACGTAGCCTCAGCTTTTAACAGCGATAGCCCATTGAACAAAATTGCCTCTTATCCAGCAACCCACCAATGATCTCACTCAGGAAACATCCATAAGAATATTCGAGCATAAGAAATAGGAGTAGATCATTTGGCCCCTGAAGCCTGCTCCACCATTCAATATGATCATAACTGATCTTTTACTTCAATTTCAATTTCCTATCCCAATCCCCAGACTCCTTAATTCCCCAAGAAATTAAAACTCTATCAATCTCAGTCTTGAATATACGCAACAATGGAGTATCCACAACCCTCTGGGGTAGAGAATTCCAAAGGTTCACAACCCAAGTGAAGAAATTTCTCCTTAACTCAGTTCTGTGTGATTGATCCTTTATCCTGAGGCTGTGCCATTATGTTCTAGATTCCCCAGCCAGGGAACATAATCTCTGTGTCCACCCTGTCAAGCCCCTTCAGAATCTTGCATGTTTCAATGAGATCATCTTTCATTCTCAACTTCAGAAAATATAAGCTCAACTTACTCAGCGTTTCATCAAAGGACAACCCTCTCATCCCAGGAACAAATTTACTGAACCTGCATTTTGTGTTGTTGTGTGAAGTTAATTCTTAACTCTCCTTTTTAAGTTTTTTTTATTTTAGTCATGTAAGCATCATTGCTGGGTTAGTTCTGTCCTCTGCAGTGTCCTTTGTTCTAAGATGTACAGTAGGTATGAAAATTCTTTAGTTGCCTAACAGCCTGAGCTGTCCCTATACTCCACTATACAGACAATGTATTGAAATTGTGACCTTGGATCTTTTGAAAGGAGAATTTAGGAGCTATCAAATATACTGCATGTAAATATTGCGGTGACAGCTGGGAGTTGGCTATTTGTTCAACAAAATTGGGGTATGGCAGAAAGAAACCTCTTTCTTTGCTGAAAATTCAACTTGCTGCTATACTGGCTGCTGTACTGGAGACTCATGCAGCATGTGAAGGTATTCCCGAAATCTTCTTACCTGCATTCAAGGACATTGCATCTGTCACCTTCCAAAGGAAGGAAGGAATCAAGTGCTGCAGAAAGTGGGGAGGGGAGAGCCTGGAGCTGCAGAGCATGAGGCAGGGAGTTTGTGGGGGAAACCGGATGCTACAGTGGGGTTGGTGGAGGAGGAGAGATGGTGGGTGCTGTAGCAGGTGTGAGAGTGATGGGATAAAGCTGGGAACTGGGCACAGTGGAGGGAGTGGGGAGGGATCCCTGGCTCCCCTTTCTCTTAACCTGTATTCTACCAATTCAAAATAATCAATACAACTTATTGACAATTGTTAATTTTTGTCTGGGCTTGGATTAAAAACAATGCCATGGCAGTTTGAAAGAAGCTTTTTCTCGGTCCACAGAGAAAAGGTCAGATAGATTTTTCCAGAAGTACTGAACTGACCGCTTACATTAAATGCCTTTCACTTAAGAGCTGTAATATGGATTTTATTCACACATACATTAGTTCCAACATGCTGATTGACAACTGTGATGAGAAGTTTTTTTAACATTGGATTTTGTGCTCTAGGGTAGGAGCTGACAGTGGATTGTGCTCTGGGGAGTGGGTCTACGGTGGATTCTGTATTGTGGGGGAGGGGGCTTATAGTGAAGTCCATGCTCATAGGGAGATTGCCCAAGGATGGAGCAGCCCAGATTAAGGTAAAAGCAAAATACTGCAGATGCTGGAAACCTGAAACAAAAACAGGAAAAGCTAGAAAAACTCAGCAGGCCTAGCAGCATCTGTGGAGAGAGAAACAATTAATATTTTGAGTCTGTATGACCTGAAGATCTACTGAATTTTTCCAGCATTTTCTGTTTTTGTTTCAGCCCAAACTACTGTTGTGCACAACTTAGCAGATATTTTGAATAGGTCAATAAGATTTTTTTGCCTACTTTGTCATTGGAATTATCCAGGATGCTGCAGATCAGAAATATTTTATGTATTAAGGCAAGACTAAAGCTGTAACAAAGGATCATAATTAAACACAGCTGTGAAGGAATTGTATCTAATTGTATCAGTGGTTAAAGCAGGCAAGCTCTGGCTGATGAGAAGGTAATCACTAATTAAACCACAGTCAGTCAGTAGAGAATAAAGATGAAGGGGACCTCTCACTCACAAATCCTGCCCCAGATGCTTTTTCATTGATCAAATGACAGAACTATTCTTTTACCAGAGCACCTTAGTCTGCTGTGCTTTTTAATTAACAATTTTCTTTTGAGTGCTGCTGCTGATTTCCAAGCAGTGTGGGCCAGGTATCTTCTAATGATGTGTAGTGCCACAGTTTGACGATCAGAACTGCAGGTATCTTTATTTCTTGATTTTTATTTGAACTACATAGACCTCATGCCATGTACACGGTTCTTGGCTTGCACGCTAATTGTGAAAGTGTGAGGAGAAACCTGAAATTGTAAGGTTCATGGCCACCCCTGAGAGCTTGATTTGTGTGAATTGAACTTCTGGCAGCCCTGTTTGCATTTGGAGGGGTAAAAGACAAAAATCCAAATTAGCAGCAATGAAACTCAATGAAACTTTGAAGGTTATCCTGTGTTGTATAAGTTAACAATTAAGTCTGTTTCAAAATGAGCTCTATTTGCCAAAAGACTGGTTAAGTATGGTTGATTCACAACATTGCACTTTAAGAAATAAAAGGTTGCATCATTTCTCCTTCTGAACTTCAAATATGCTGTGATATTCTCACTAATGTGAAGTCAAATCTCATTAGACGAGATATAGGCTGACATTGTATTGGGAAATTATAAACTTCAATTGTTCCTGATACTTCTTATACTTGTCTCAAGCGTCCCATTGTTAATTAAGTAGTATAGGAACAGGAGTAGGCCATTCAGCCCTTTGAGTGCTCCGCCATTCAATACGATTGTAGCTGATCATCCACTTCAGTGCCTTTTTCCCACACTGTCCCCCATATCCCTTTACATCAGTGGTATTTAGAAATCTGTCAATTTCTACTTTAAGCATACTCAGTGAGTTTCCACAGCCCTCTGGGGTGGAGAATTCCAAAGATTCACAATTCTCTGAGTAAAAACAATTCTCCTCATCTCAGTCCTAAGTGGCTTCCCCCTTATTTTAAAATTTTGTCCCCTGGTTCTAGACTCCTCAACCAGGGGAAACATCTTACCTGCATCTATCCTGTCTATTCCTTTAAGTATTTTGTAGGTTTCAATGAGATCACCTCTCATTCTTTGAAACTCCTAGAGAAGACAAGCCCAGTTTTTCAAATCTCTTTTCATATGACAGTCCCGCCATCTGGGGACAAGTCTGGTGAACTTTTGTTGCACTCCCTCTATGGCAGTAATGTCCTTCCTAAGGCAAGGGGGCCAAAACTACACACGCTACTCCAGGTGTGGTCTAACCAAGGTTCTAGACAATTGAAGCAAGATTTCACTACTCCTGTACTCTCATCCTCTTCCAATAAAGGTTAACATACCATTAGCCTTCCTAATTGCTTGCAGTACCTGCATTTTAGCCTTCAGTGACTTATTGTCGAGGTTCCTTTGTACATCTACACTTTCTAATCTCTTAACATTTAAGAGATACTCTGCACATCTGTTCCTCCTACCAAAGTGGATAACCTCACATTTTTCCACATTATATTCCATCTGCCATGTTCCTGCCCACTCACTAAGTCTGTCCAAATCCCCTTGAAGCCATTTTGCATCTTCTTCTTAACACAGAATTCCCACATACCTTTGGGTCATCCGTGAACTTGAAAATATTATATTTGGTCCCCACGTCCAAATCATTGATGTATATTGTGAGCAGCTGGGGCCCAAATATTGATCCTTGCGGTACCCCACTAGTCACAGTCTGTCATCATGAGAATGACCTATTTATTCCTATTCTGTTTTCTGCCTGTTAGCCAATTCTTAATCCATGCCAGTATATTACCTCCTGACCCAGGTGCTTTAATTTTTTGCTAACCAACCTCCTATAGGGGATTTGGGTATGAAAAGCCTTCTGAAAATCCAAGTAAACTACACCCACCAACTCCCCTTTATCAATTCTGTTTGTAACATCCTCAAAAATCTCCCAGTTTCGCCAAACGTGATTTCCCATTCATTATTCCATGTTGACTATGCTCACTCAGATCATTATTATCCAAGTATCCATTTATCATATGCTCACTCAGATCATTATTATCCAAGTATCCATTTATCACATTCTATAGAATAAATTCTAGCATTTTCCCTACCACTGATGTAAGGCTAACAGATCTATAGTTCCCTGTTTTCTGTCTCCCTCCCTTCTTTAACAGTAGGGTGACATTTGCCAGCTTCCAATCTGCAGGAGCTGTTCCAGAATCCATAGAATTTTGGAAGATGATCACCAATGGGATATAGAATATCAGGTCCCGGGGACTTATCAACCTTCAGTCCCATTAATTTCTCCAATACTTTCCTTCAATTCCTCATTCTCCCTAGTCCCTTGGATCTCTAATTCTGGGAGATTTCTTGTTTCTTCCTCAGTGAAGACAGACACAAAGTCATCATTTAGCAATTCCCTATTAGCTGCCATTTCTCTATTCCCCATTCTAAATTGTCCTGACTCTGCCTACGATGGCCCCACATTTGACTTCGCCAAACATTTCCTTTTAATGTACCTATAGAAGCTTTTATGGTTCTTTGTTGCATTTTATGTTAGTTTACATTCATATTCCATTCTCCCTTTCTTTATCAGTTTCTTGGTCCTCCTTTGCTGTATCCTGAAATCCTCCCAAACCTCAAGCTTGCTACTATTTCTGGCAACTTTATAGACCTTTTCTTTTAACCTTATACACTCTTTAACTTCCTTTATTAGCCACGGATTTTTGCAGCAATCACGAGTGGACCTTCAATTGCAGGTTGGGTGAACTGCACTATGTTGCTGGATTTGAGAAAAAGCATGTTTGTGATGTTAACACCCATATTATTTTTATTATTTCTGCTTGTAGTTACAAATCACAGAATTGTTACGGTGTAGAAGGAGGCCATTCAGCCCATCGTGTCTGCATCTGTTCACCAAATGCCATTCTCCTGCCTTTTCCCCGCAACCCTGCACATTGTTTTTATTCAAATAATCATCTAATGCCCTCTCGAATGCCTTGATTGAACCTGCCTCCACCACATTTCCAGGCAGTGCATTCCAGACCTGAACCACTCACTCTGTGAAAGCGTTTTCTCACATCACATTTGCTTCTTTTGCAAATCACTTGAAATTTGTGCCCCCTCATTCTCAATCCTTTTACAAGAGGGAACAGCTTCTCCCTATCTACTCTGTCCAGCTCCTGCGTGATTTTGAACACCTTTATCAAATCTCCCCTTAGCCACTCCACTCCAAGGAGTACAAGTCCCAACTTCTCCAATCTGTCTTCATAACTGAAGTTTCTCATCCCAGGAACCATTTATGTAAACATCTTCTGTACTCTTTCCAATATGTTCACATCCTTCCTAAAGTGCGGCGCCCAGAACTGTACACAGTACTCCACCTGAGGTCTAACTAGTATCCTATACAAGTTCAGCATAACCTCCTTGCTCTTGTATTCTTTGCCCCCATTGATAAAGCCTAGGATATTGTATCCTTTATTAAATGCTCTCTCCACCTGTCCTGCCACCTTTAATGACTTAAACACATATACACCCAGGTCCCTCTGCTCCTGCACGCCCTTTAGAGTTGTACCCCTTATTTTATATTGTGTGTCTTTTTAGTAGGAAGAACATGGAATCACCTCACACTTGTCTACATTGAAGTTCATCTGCCACCTATCTGCTCATTTCACCAACTTGTTTGTGTCTTTTTGAAGTTCTACACCGTCCTCCTCACAGTTTACAATGCTTCAGAGTTTTGTATCATCCACAAACTTTGAAATTGTCCTCTGCACACCAAGATCTAGATCATTAATATGTCAGGAAAAGCAAGGGTCCTATTACCCACCCCTGGGGAACTTCACTGCAAACCTTCTCCAGCCCAAAAAATCTCCATTAACCATTACTCGCTGTTTCCTATTATTCAGCCAATTTTGTATCCATGTCCTTTTTATTCCATGAGCTGTAATTTTTCTCAAGTCTGTTGTGCAGCACTATTGAATGCCTTTTGGAAGTCCATGTACACCACATCAACAGCATTACCCTCATCAACCCTCGCTGTTACCTCTTCAAAAAAATTCCAACAAGTTAGTTAAACATGATTTACCTTTAAGAAATGAATGCTGTTTCTTCTTAATCAAGCCACATTTTTCCATGTGACTATTAATTCTATCCTGAATAATTGTTTCCAGAAGCTTTCCCGCCACTGCTGTTAAACTGACTGGTCTGTACTTGCTGGGCTTATCCTTTTCAACCTTATTTAAACAAGGACGTAATGTTTGCAATTCTCCAGTCCTCTGGCACCTCCCCTGAGTCTAGGGAAGACTGAAAGATTAAGTCAAAGCAAGTCAATGTAGAAATGTACTTTGTTAAGAATGATGATATTGTTTACAGGAGCACAGCAGCAAATTTTGATCATGCGGTCAAACCTACCATCACTGAGAAGAAATATGACTCTACATCCCAACTGTCCAGCCTTCAGTCACGTTATGGGCCACCTCTTCAACCCAGTTTGAACTCTTCGGTGTCCCTACCAGTGCATCCCAAGCTTTCACCGACTGAAGGTAATCCTGTTTCTCTCCCAAGTGCATTGAGTGTACTTTTTCTATGCTTTGAGATACCAATTTAGGAAATAATTGCCTATCTGATGTTGAGTGAATCTGCTTATAACCTTTGAAACATGGCACACATCTGCAGAATTCAGCGCACCCAAAATTAAAATGGAGAGCAATTATGTTCAAACCATCTAGTTAGTCTTCTGTTCCTGTATTGTAGGAAAGGATTTGTTTTTTAAGCACAACAGTGTAGAAAAAAAAATGTATCATATATAATGGGCATTGGCATAAATGACCATTTATTCTGTTTTGGTGAATAAATATTGGTCCAGGACACTAGGAACTTTGAATGCTTTCGGATTTTTGGAGGGGCAGGCAGAGCCTCAGTTTAATGTCTTTCAGAAAGTTAGCACCTCCAGCAGTGCAGCACTCCCTTGTTATTGTACTGGAGCGTTATCCTGGATTATGGACCCAATTCCTGGATTGGGGCTGCATGACCCTCTGAGCCACGATAGAATTCTATTGTAGTACTTCCCCTTGCCCCTTTTAATGTAACAGGGGTATTTGTGGCAATCTCAGGCTCTGATCAGAGATTGTTTTGAATGCAAAATCCTTGCTTAGCGCACTGATTAAATTATGTGTGTGCTTTTCCCACTGAAGCCCTGTCAATGTTGTATGACCAGCAACTAAGAAATGCAGAGGAAAAGTCTGGCCAACACGCCATCTGTTTTATGCTTTCTCTCATAGGTGAAACCTCTTGTTTCCATCCCAGACTGCACTGAGATCAGATCATTACATGGGGTTCACATCTACCAAAACTCAGGTTCTGCTCCCTCCGTGGATGTGATACACAAATTTATAAACCTCAAAGTTAGTTTCATGTTTCAAGTGGAAGCTTTGAGCTCTGCTTTTTTCTAAAGAAATTTATTTTAAATCCAGTTTAGGTGTTGTTAAATATTTTCCTTTGTTGTTCCTGCCATCAGTAATAGACACAAGCAGGAGGAGCAAGTTCAAACTGTTTACAGACCTGCTGTTCAAATTCATTTTTTCTTATTATCAGATTTTCTGTGTAAGACAATTGTACCTGCAGCTAATTTGAATGTTAACCATGCTTTGAAATGTATTTTATCAATAGTAAATAGAACCTTTCTAATGCTTAAAAGCATATTGAAGGGCAATGGTGTTCTTCCAGCTCTGAGGTTGATGATATCAATTAGGCTACAGTTGGCTCCAGCAGAAAGTGACTGCATATGGACCTAAGGTGGAGTTAGGTTCAGACTGGGCTGTGATGAACTGATGGTTGAATAGCTTGTGGTCTATTACTGTTCAGGTCCACATATGAGAAACTGGCACATCCATGATCTGCTTGAAAGGCTGGTCCTGTACAGTAGAGAGAGCGTCAGCACTTGCCTGACTCTACCCTGGGGAAGGGGAAGAGAGAGAGTTGGCACTTTCCTGACATGCTGGCACAGGCATGATAGACTGATTGGCTTCCTCCTGTGCTTTTTTCATTCTATGATGCATTATGAACTGAGGAGAAGTTAACTAAATCCTTATTGTGCTTCTTTTCCCCTTCTTTTCAGTGAGTTCAGTACCACGGGATATACCCAGCATTCTACAGTCAAAGCCGGAACTTCCTCCTCAAAGCAAACCTCAAGCTTTCAGGCTCACTGCTCGAGATGAAACAGTTCATTCAAATTTTTATCCCCAGAAAAGTTTCCCAGTTCCTGAAAGAGCCCCTGTCAATGGAATGGAGCAGCCTCAGAAGCAGGCAGCCACAGCATACAATCGCTTCACCCCAAAGCCATACACAAGTGCCGCACGGCCTTTTGAACGCAAGTTTGAGAGCCCAAAATTTGATCACAACCTCCTGCCAAGTGAACCTCAGATACAACCCAAGCCGGAGCCACTGCCAAAAGCACACAGCTCTCCCCAGCCTCCAGACTTCGACAGTGGCACTGACACATTCCCCAAGCCGTCTGACCACAGACCTAAATATCAGGCAAATAACATCCACGCAATACCTAAAGCTATTCCAGTAAGGTAAGAGCCTGAAGTGGCATTTGTATAAAGAATGGATACTCTTGGATGTTTGGAACTATTTTTGTTTCTTTTTTAAGTGAGTCTTCAAAGGAATCACATTGCAGTGTCCATGTCAGTGTCTCAAATCAGCTAACATACATCTCATTGATTTAATTCCTGAGCACCCATCCTCAGCTGGAATGTTTGAAGATCAATAAAAATAATTGGGTGAGGGCCAATTTCAATGGAGTGAGAATGAATTTGGCACAAGTAAATTGGAAGAAAGTTTGGCAGGCAGAACTGTATTTGAACAATGAGCTGCCTTTAAAGAGGGGTAGTTTGGGCACAGTTGAAATACATTTCCAAGACAGGGAGAGGTAAAACAAAGCCAATGTTCCCTGGAGGAGGAAAGAGATGGACAGTAAAATGAAGCAGCAGAAAGAATGTGGGGGTGATAGGTTATCGGCAGTAGAGGGATGCAGATTTCAGGCTACTAACAAATCAGCCATGACCTTATTAAATGACGGAGCAGGCTCAAGGGGCTGAATGGTCTACTGCTCCTTGTTCGAATGTCAGATTGATAATATGTGAGAACCTGGCTGAATATAGAAAGTTCAGAGGGGAAGTGAAAAAAATAAGAGCAGCAAAGCTGGGAGTGTGAGAAGAGACAGGCAACCAACATAAAAGGGAATCCAAAACTCTTCTACAGTTTAAGCATATAAATAGTTAATTGGCATCGTTCCATCTGTGAGAGATGATGGGACTGCAACTTCAGAACTTCGGTGAGGTCAGATGAGAACATCTGCTTAACTTATAATGCCTGAACAAGCTGAAGAGCTGATGTATCCTCTCCATTTGTCTTTTGGCTGCGTAGCCTAGATTTGGAATCACAGACTTGCCCAACATCTGCATTTCCCTCTTGACTTCATAGACAAATCCAGCGGAAGGCTGAAGCCCACAGTTGCAGGAGTTGCCAGAAGGTGCTTGGTGAAGGGGATCTCCAGCTGCCTGTAGAACTCCACTGCAGTGCCATTGACTTTCCTGAGCAGGACCCATGGCAGTGGGCACTATTTGATCCATAGCTGGGACCTGGTTAATGCACCATGTCCACACACTGATAGCCCTGTGTATCACATCTCTGAAGGCTAAACTCCCATCAGGATTCCCTGCAGTTCAGTTTAGGGCTGTAGCGTGCACACTTGCTGTGTATTGCTGTGGGAGGCACTACATGGGCTCTCAGTGATGCAGAGGCTGTGTACTGGAAGGAGATACTTATGCACTTAGCTCCCTCTTAGCAGTAAATTAGCCAGCAACAGTAAGTCATGCAGCTGCACTTGACGCAAAATATCACCCTGTGGAAAAATCACTGACATAGAAAATCTGTTCTCTGGGTGAGACAAAGCTCACCAACTGCACTTTTGTATAAGTACTGCACGTTAACCGATTGCACCACTAGAGCAATATATAAACATTGCTGAGAAAAGAGACAAGTTGCCAAAGCTTTTCATCTTGCAACCATCAGGACAAACACAAGAATGCTAAATTTCAAATGATCATAATTTCTAGTACAGGAAAAAGGGTGCTGATTGGTTAGCTGATTGACTGAGGTGTTGTCATGGAGATAACAATGGTGAGCTATAGGCTCCCCAAGCTTCAGGTAATCCAAAAAGGCACAAGGCTTGAACATGTTCCTTTTGTTTGCAGAGAACGGGTCCCTGCGTATGAATGTATGCCACTTCTAGCAAGCACACATGAGCCATGTTATGTGCTCGACTGATTATCTTAAATTAGTTGACAATGTAGCTACTAGCACACTGAGGATTGTTCAGCAAGTCTTACCCAACCGTGGAGTCCGTTACTGAGGTTATTAATTAACCCTCTCATCTCCCCTTTGTTCTGTTCTTTTTTAAATGCAGTCCATCTGTGATTTCCTGCAGTTCTGATGACACAAGTGAAATATTAACTTACCTCTCCATAGAGGCCTGGGTGCTTCCATCATTTTGTTTTTGTTTGATATCCAGCTTCTGCAGTTTTTGTTTTTACCTTGTGATAGGCTGACTGCTGCAGCATTTAGAGCTGAAAAACCTATGGGTATTCCAGCAATTCCCCCATTTACAATCTGAAGTCTATTATGACCAGCTCAGGGCTTGCCCCTGGGCCCCTGGTGTTTTTTCCCCTGAATAGCAGAAGGTATCTGGCTTCTGTAGAGTTGTCCCCAGCAGTAGTCAGCACTTGGAGGAAGAGCAAATATGTTGCACAACAATTATATTTAGTTTACTAGTATAAAATTTTGCTTTGGAAAATCCGACCTGATTTATTTTGTGTTTTCCAGTTCGTTTTACAGAACCGACATTGAGTGTATATCTGAGGTACTTTAATATCTTATAGAATGTGTGATGGTAGTTGGGTTAATGTGCTGTTATTCAGATGAGGTTAGAGAAGACATTCATCCCACAATGGTTTATATTGTCAGCTTCATTCTTTGGAGTGACTGTACTCAGAAGCTGCAAATTGACAGTATATCAGTTTGGAATTTCTTTGCTTTCTCATATGGAGCAGGATTGATGCATGACCCCTGCGGAGTAATATTTTATAAAAGAGCTTTGTCAGACACACTCACTGCATTGCATTGAACACCCTAAAATATTAAAAGCTCTAGATTAAATTGTACAGGAGTTTAACCAAAAGAGTAAGTTATGGTTTCATGATGTAACCGTTTTGCTGTTCTAAGCCTCAGTCCCCTCTGTTAAAGGGATGGATCATGCTGAAAGAAGTACACAACATGGCGAGTAAATTACCTGACGTTATTGGGTCAAGAATGCGTAATTTTAAATCTCTTCTACTGTATAGTGAATACTGCTGTGTACATTCCAATGAGTACTACACTTGGGACTTTAGAACCAAACTGCATGGTAGGGTCATGGCCTGTAAATCCCAGATATGCTTTGTGGATATTGCAGGAAGTGCTCACTTATTGTTAGCAAGCCCTCAGTTTAACATTTTTTCAATTCGTTCATGGGATGTGGGCGTCGCTGGCTAGGCCAGCATTTATTGCCCATCCCTAATTGCCCTTGTTCAGGGGGGCAGTTAAGTGTCAACCACATAGAATGATACATCACCGAAAGAGACATTTGACTCATCATGCCTGTGCCAGCTCTTTGAAAAAGCTATCCAATTAATTCCACTCCCTTCCTCTTTCCCCATAAACTTGCAAATTTGTCCTCTTTGATTATTTATCTGATTCCATTTGAAAGTTACTGTTGAATCTGCTTCCACTGTCCTTTGTGGTAACGTATTCCAGTTCATAACTTTCTGCATGAAAGAATATTTCCTTATGTTACTTCTGGTATTTTTGCCTAAATTTGTGCCCTCTGGTTACTGATATTGGAAGCAGTTTTCCTTATTTATTTTATCAAGACTCTTAAAGGTTTTAAACATTTTTGTCAAATCTCCCCTTAACCTTTCCTGTTTCAAGGAAAATATCCTAGTTTTTCAAGTCTCTCCAATTAAATGAAGTCTTTCATCTATGTTACTGTAGTAAATGTCCGCTTTATCATCTAAGGCCTTGATGTTCTTCGACAACAGTAGGTGAGGGCTAACCAGTGTTTTATAAAAGTTCAGTATAATTTCCATGTTTTTTTTTAACAGCCTTCTCAATCCTGCGTGCCACCTTCCAGGATGTGTGTATGTAAACCGCTGGCCTCTGCACCCACGTTAAAACATTGTTCATATTGTACCCCCTCATTTGTCTGAAAAAAACATATACATTGAAATCCATTTGCCACAGTTTGGCCCATTCACTTAACCTGTTAATATTTCTTTGTGATTTTATGCTTCCATTTGCACTTCTACAATGCTGCCTATTTTGTGTTGTCAGAAAATTTGGTTTTCTATCTCATCATCTAAGATGTAATACTAGACTAGAAGATAGATCAATAGAGAAGCAGTAGCAGACATTTAAGGGAATATTTCAAAATGCTCAAAATAAGTATACTGCTACTATAAAGAAAAATTCTAAGGGGAGGACCTACCATCTGTGGTTAATTAAATAAGTTAAGGAAAGCATCAAACTTAAGGAAAATGCATATAACTGCAAAAAATGAGTGACAGGTCAGATGATTGGTCAGAATATAAAGAATGGCAGAGAATGACTGAAAGGTTAATCAGGAGAAAGAAATGAGAATATAAAGCATGCTAGAAATGTAAAAACAAAGAGTTTCTACAGGTATTTAAAAAAGTGTAAGTAAAGTGAGTGTTGGTCCCCTAGAGAGTGACAGTGGGGAGCTAATAGTAGATAATGAGGAAATGGCAGATGAAATGAACAGATATTTTGCTTCCATCTTCACTATGGAGGATACAAAAAACATTCCAGAAATAGCTGTAAATCAGGAAGTGGAAGGGAGAGAGGAGCTTGGTGAAATTACAATTATTAGAGAAGTGGTACTAATTAAACAGATGGAGCTGCAGGCTGACAAGTCTCCCAACTCCTGATGGATTTTGTCCTAGGGTCTTAAAAGAGGTGTCTAATGAGGTAATAGATGTGTTGGTGTTAATTTTCCAAAATTCGCTAGATCCTAGAAAGTTTCCACCAATATAACCGTTCTATTCAAGAAGTGAGGGAGGCAGGAAGCCATAGGCCAGTTAGCTTTTTGTCTGTCATGGGGAGGCATTAGAATCGATCTTAAGGAGGTTATAGCTGGGCACTTAGAAAAACTCAAGGTAATCAGGAAGAGTCAGGATAAAAACAAAAAAACTGCGGATGCTGGAAATCCAAAACAAAAACAGAATTACCTGGAAAAACTCAGCAGGTCTGGCAGCATCGGCGGAGAAGAAAGTTCTGTCGAAGGGTCATGAGGACTCGAAGAGTCAGGATAGTTTTGTGAAAGGGGAATCATGTTTAACCAAATTATTTGAGTTTTTTGAAGGAGTAGCATGTGCCGTGGATAAAGGAGAGCCTGCAGACATACTGTACTTGATTTCCAGAAGGCATTTGATGAGGTGCCACATCAAAGGTTATTGCGGAAAATGAAAGCTCATGGTGTAGGGGTAGCATATTAGCATGGATCGAAGATTGGTTGGCTGGTAGAAAGCAGAGAATGCGTAAATTAATCTTTTTCTGATTGGCAGGACGTGACTAGTGGAATCCAGTCTGATCTGGGGCCTCAACTTTTTATAATTTATATCAGTGACTTAGGTGAGGGGAACAAAGGCATGGTAGCCAAATTTGCAGATGACACAAAGATAGGAAGGAAGGTATATTGTGTAGAGGACATGAGGATGCAGACATATATAAATAGGTTGAGAGTGTGGGCAAAAATCTGGCAAATAGAGTTTAATGTGGGAAAATGAAATTGTTCACTTTGGCAGGAAGAATAAAAAAGCAGAGTATTACTTAAACAGAGAACGGCTACAGAATTCCGAGGTGCAGAGGGATCTAGGTGTTCTTGTGCATTTTTAAAATTCAATCATGGGATGTGGCCTCGCTGGCTAGCATTTATTGCCCATCCCTGATTGCCCATGTTCAGAGTCATTGCTGCCGGTCTGGAGTCATACGTAGGCCAGACCAGGTAAGGACGGCAGATTTAGTGAAACAGATAGATAAGTTTTTACGACAGTTGACAATGGTTTCTTGGTCATCATTAAACTTTTAATTCCAGATTTCTTTTTATTGAATTCAAATTCCACCATTCGATTCAAACCCAGGTCCCCAGAGCTTTACCCCGGGTCTTTGGATTACCCCAGTCCAGTGACAATACTGGTACGCCACCGCCTCCCCATGAGTCACAAAACATTAGTATGTAGGTACAGCAAGTAATTAAGAAGGCTAATGGAATGCCATCCTTTATGTTTATTCCTCTCGTAATAAAAGCAAGGATGTTACGCTTCAGTTATACAGGGCATTGGTGAGACCACTTCTCCAATACTTTATGCAGTTTTATCTCCTTATATAAGGAAGGATGTAAAAGCGTTGGAGGCAGTTCAGAGGAGATTTACTAGATTGATACTGGAATAAGCGGGTTGTCTTATGAGGACAGGTTGAACAGACTGGGCTTGTTTCCACTTGAGTTTAGAAGAGTGAGGGGTGACTTGATTGAAGTATATAAGATCCTGAACGGTCTTGACATGGTGGATGTGAAAAAGATATTTTCTCTTGTGGGTGAGTCCAGAATTAGGGGGCACTGTTTTAAAACAAAGGTTCGCCCTTTTAAATGGCGATGCTGAGAAATTTTTTCTGAAGGTAGTGCAACTTTGGAATTCTGTCCCTCAGAAGTCGGTGGAGATGGGGGTCATTGAATATCTTTGAGATGGAGGTAGATATATTCTTGTTAGGCAAGGGAATCAAAGGTTATCAGGGTTGGATGGGAATGTGAAATTCAAAACACAAACAGATTAGCTATGAGCATCGTGAATGGTGGAGCAAGCTCGAGGGGCTGAATAGCTTACTTCTCCTATTTCGTCTGTTTGTTAATTAGTTGTGAATAGTTGAGTCCGCAACACAGATTCTTGCAGACATCACTGGTCAAATTCTGTCAGTTAGAATACCTATCAATTATCCTGACTCTCCTGCCACTCAGCCAATTTCCTAACCAGATCAATAATTTGCCTTCAATTACCTTAACTTCCAAGAGCTTCAACTAACAGTCTCTTCGGAGTCTTCTGTCTCTCAATCTTCTCTCTTACTTCATTGAAGAACTTGATCAAGTTAGTCAAGCATGATTTGCATTTAACAAATCTGTGCTGGCTTTTATTTTGAACCCACATTTTTCTAACTGCCAATAAATTTTATCCTGGATTATTGCTCTGAAAGTTTTGCCAGTAGTGACATTAGGCTGCCTACCTACATGGTTTTATCCCTTTTCCCTTCCCCTTTTCTGAAAAGAGGTAGAAAGAAACTGGAAAATCATCAGGCCCAGCAAGCCTGCCCCATCCATCCAATGTTGCAGCCTCAATGTTCACCCACTATATCCTGCACCATCACCAAGGAGAAGGAAAGATGACAGATTAAAACCTCCAGCCAACTCAGTAAAAACGCTTATGAAATTCCTCTCCAACTCCCTATAGCAACCAAACAAAGGTCTAGGACAGAGTGGTTGCTATGAAACATTCTATTGCCCACTCACTTTACTGTATAATTGATTAATGTGCTCCTCTCTCAGAAATGTTGTCAAATTCGCTTTTAAAGGACTGTGGGGACTCTTTATTTGTCGCATACCAAGGACAGCTTGCCAAAGAGTGCAACAACTCTATCAATTCTTTGAGATTGTTTGGTTTGGGGATATCTTGAAGCTGCTACTAAGGGATATAGAGCAGTCTGAAAATTCCTGTCATGCCTCCCTGCAGCTTTTGCAGGGATGAACATTGTCCTTAAGCTATAAAAGCACTGGGTATGTTACAACCAAAATTCACGTTGATGCTGCACGATGCTAAATTTGGGGACATGGAGCAGAATAATGGGGACATACCCCATCATTGGCCTTCGTTTGCCTGATTTGTGACAATCGGCTCTCCAGAACTGACTGTTGGATTTGATAAGTACGAAACTGCATCAGAAAGTGTACAGCAAATGTTATTGAGGTTCTGACAACAAAAACACTACAGAAAGGAAATCAAACAAAAAGTAGCTGAAGAACACGGTAGGTCAGCCAGCATCTGTCAAGAGTATTTAATGTTTCAGCTGTTGGCCCTTGATTAGAACAAGCTCTGATAATGCACCTTCTCTCCATACATGGTGACTGTAACATTTTGTTCTGTCAAGTTGTCAACTAATTGTTGCAGTGACGTCTGATTTGATTGTAGTGCTGATTAACTTGCTCTTTCTCAGTCCTAGTGCATTGGAAGATGATGATGATGATAGTCACACGGTAGTTGCAACAGCTCGGGGAATTTTTGACAGCAATGGTGGTGTGCTGAGCTCCGTCGAGACTGGGGTTAGTATCATCATTCCAAAGGGAGCCATTCCTGAGGGAGTGGAACAGGAAATCTACTTTAAAGTCTGCAGAGACAACAGTATCCTCCCTCCCCTGGATAAGGAGAAAGGTGAGAACTAGCTTTCTTTCCTGAAATAGTTCATTAATCTTCACTTAACACTTCCCTGTAATGTATATTTGTGTCCAGTGCAGAGTGATTTGAAATCAATAGCCAGTTGTCAAAAACTGTCTCTCAGGTGACCATCCTTGCCATTTCTTAATACCTAATTCATTTTGAATTGAGCTAACATGAGCATTGTAGAGTTGTACTAGGCAGAGCTCAGAAAAATTCCAAAGGGAGGACCCACCATCTGTGGTTAACTGAAAAAATTAAAGCTCGTATCAAACTTCAAGAAAAATTATATAATTGCACAAAGATGAGTGGCAGGTCAGAAGATTGGACAGAATGTAAAAAAGGAACAAAGAATGACTAAAAGATTAATAAGGAGGGAAAAATTAGAGTATGAGAGAAAGCTGGCTAGAAATATAAAGACGTATAGTAAGAGTTTCTGTAGATATTTTTTAAAAAGTTAACAAAGTGAGCATTGGTCCCATAGAAAGTGAGTCTGGGGAATTAATAAAGGAAAATAAGGAGATGACAGATTAATTAACAGGAATTTTGCATCGGTCTTCACTATAGAGGATACAAGTAACATCTCAGAAATAGCTGTATATCAGGAAATGGGAGGGAGGAACTCAAATTACAATCGCCAGGAAAGTAGTATTGAACAAATTGTGGGAGCTGCGTGCTGACAAGTCCCTGGGTCCTGATGGACTTCACACAAGGATCTTAAAAGAAGTGGTTAGTGAGATGGTTAACGCATTGGTTTTTAGTTTTACAAAGTTCACCAGATTTTGAGAAGGTTCCATTAGATTGAAAAATAGGGAATGTAACTCCTTTATTCAAAAAGGGAGGGAGGCAGAGAGCAGGAAACTACAGGCCTGTTAGCTTAACATCTGTCATAGGGAAAGTGTTAGAAGCTATTGTTAATGATGTTATGGCAGGGCACTTGAAAAAATTCAAAGCAATCAGGCAGCGTCAACATGGTTGCGGGAAAGAGAAATCATGTTTAACCAATTTATTGGAGTTCTTTGAAGCTGTCACATGTGCTGTGGATAAAGAGGAACCAGTTTCTTAGATTTTAGATCTAGAACTTAGATTTCTAGAAGGCATTTGATAAAGTGCCATGTCAAAGATTATTGTAGAAAACAAAAGCTCATACTGTTGGGAGTATCATATTGGCATGGATAGAAGACTGACTAGCTAACAGGAAATGGAGATTAGGCGTAAATGGGTCATTTTCTGGGTTGGCAGGGTATAACAAGTGGTGTGCCACATGGGTCAGTGCTGGGGCCTCAGCCTTTTACAATTTATTTAAATGACTTGGATGAAGGGACCGAAGGTATGTTTGCTAAATTTGCTGATGAGGCAAAGATGGGTGGGAAAGTAAGTTGTGAAGAGGACATTAGGAGGCTACTAAGTTAAGTGAGTGGACAAAGACCTGGCAAATGGAGTATAATTTGGGAAAATGTGAACTTGTCCATTTTGGCAAGAAAAATAAAGAAGAAGCATATTAGCTAAATGGAGAGAGATTGCAGAGCTCTGAGGTGCAGAGGGATCTGAGTGTCCTGGTACATGAATCGCAAAAGCTTAGCATGCAAGTGCAGCAAGTAATTATGAAAGTTAATAAAATGTTATTGTTTATTGCAAGGGGAATTGAATAAAAAAGTAGGGAGATTATGCTTCAGTTATGCTGGATATTGGTGAGACCACATCTGGAGTAGTGTACAGTATTGGTCTCCTTATCTAAGGAAGGATGTAAATATGTTAGAAGCAGGAAGGAAAATGTTTACTAGACCAATACCTGGAATGGGCTGGTTGCCTTATGAGGAAAGGTTGGACCGGTTAGGCTTTTATCCGTTGGAGTTTAGAAAGTAAGAGGCGATTTGATTAAAACGTTTAAGATCATGAGAGGTCTTGACAGGGTGAATGTGGAGAGGATGTTTCCCCTTGTGGGAAAATCTAGAACTATGGGTCACTGTTTAAAAATAAGGGGTCACCCACTTAAGATAGAGATGAGAGCTTTTTCTCCGATGGTGGTAAGTCTTTGACCTCTCTCAAAAGGCAGTGAAACAGAGTCTTTGAATATTTTTAACACAGAGCTAGATAAGTTCTTGATAAACAAGGGGGTGAAAGTTATTAGGGTAGGTGGGAGTGTGGAGTTGAGGTTACAATCAGATCAGCCATGATTCTATTGAGTGGCGAAGCAGGCTCAAGGGGTCAAATGGCCAATCCTGCTCCTAATTCTTATGTTCATATATAAAATCAACTCTGTAAGTTGAAATGCTGAAACCTATCAAAAAAGCTAGAATTTGAAAAGGTGGAGTTTTTGATGCTGGGCCGAGGAGAGTTATCTGGGTACAGATTTCTTGTGGTTAATAGGGAGCTTGTTCTGAAAGTCATGCTAACTGGTTACAAATCTGTCTTTTGATGAGCACAGGCTTGCTGCAGAAAGTGACCAGCAGTTTGCTTGCAGGTGCATTAATGGTTTTGTCTTTATTTGGATGTTTAAGTTGTAGGTATTTCAGACTTACGTGACACATTAATGAATAGCTGCATGTCTACCATGTTTTGTAACTTGGAGATAATCACTGTGTTGCAGGGCTGAGACAACAAATCATGTTGTCAGCATTCTGTATTGTAAGACTATGTTTTGCACTGTGGTGGACATCTCTGCTAATCACCACTCTGGCATGGCATCCTCTGCTGCGTTTGCTGAAGAGGAAGATGATGTCTTGAGAAGGTGCACAATTCGAGGGCCCCTTTTCCCTAGGCCCTCTTTTCGGCCAGCTGAGCTTTTCATTTCTGCTCACTTCGTCGAATACCCTTCCAAACAATCAGCCTCCAGAAGTCATGGCTGTCAGCGACTGTCTCCCAGTCACCAGTGTCAGTATCCACCATCTTCGTACCTCACTTGCAGGTATCCTTGTTGCTGAGGTATGGGTGCACAGGATATCGTGACCCAGTGGCCAATTCACCATATGGAAAGTCTTTGGCTATATGGCCATTATCCATCCAATGAACCTGGCTGAGCAAACGCAGATGTCATTGGCTTCGTAATGAGTGTATGCTTATGGAATTGGAATGCTCCAGAACCTCTGAGTTAGTGGCTTTGTCCTGCCAAGAGATGTCAAGGATACATTTGAGACAGCGAAGTTTGTAACTGTCCAGCCTTTTCTCCTGCCTTGCATATGTTGCCCAGTCTCACCACTGTAGAGTAATGTGCTAAGGATGCAGGCTTGGTATATTCACTGTTTGGTGTTCTCAGTCAGGTTGCTGTTGTCCCACACTCTCTTATCAGCTTGGACATAGCAGCTGCACTTTTGTGATGCGTGCATTGATTTCAGCATTGAGTACACAACCTCCAGTGTCGCACTGTCAATGCCAATAGTTGGCAGTATCATGGATTGTGACCTTTGTCTTCCTGATGCTGATGGTCAAACCACTCTTTACAGGCATGTGTCTGTCCATTTGCTGCTGCAGGTATTCCTCAGTGTGGAATGTTAGTGTGGCATCGTCAGCATAGAGCAACTCTCTGATGAGCACTTGATGTGTCTTTGTCTTGGATCTCAGGCAATCAAGGCTGAACAGTTTCCATCAGCAAAACAAACTTTATAAAGTATAATGAATTTTTTTTTACAATGCATTTACTAATTTCTCTTGGTGTTGCTCACAGATGATGTTTTCTGAAATGTTTGTCCCATATTAAATAATTGAACACAATGTTAGAAAAATACATTTGCTAGCTGGGTACTATGGTTAATGATTCCTGTTTGATAATTGCCAATGGAGTTCATGTTTGTAGGGTAGGAGTTGGACCTCATAAGCTGGAGTTTGGTGTTTCCTTATCAGCAATGACAGGTTCCACATGGTTTGTAAAAGAAACATTTATCTCGTGCCTTTCTTGATCTTGGGATGTTCCAAGTGCTTTCCACCCAATCAGGCACTTTTGAAGTGTAGTCCTGTTGTAATGAAGGAAACGTGGAATCCAATTTGGTCATAGCAATGTCACACCAATAACAATAAGACAAACAGTCAGATAATCTGTTTGTGATGTTGTTTGAGGGATAATTATTGCCCAGGGCTGAGAAATCTCCTTTTACAAATAGTGCCCATGGGACCTTTTACTTTCATGTGTGAGGGTAGCCAGGGCCTTGGTTTAAAATAGGAGCAGGAGTAGGACATTTGGCCCCTTAAGTGTGCTCAGCCATTCAACTAGATCTTGGCTGATTACCTCAATGCCATTTTCCTGCATTAACCCCATATCCCTTGATACCTTTAATATCTAGAAACCTCTTGATCTCTGTCCTGAATATACTCAATGACTGAGTCTCCGTAGCCTGCTGAGGTAGAGAATTCCAAAGATTCTTATTCTGAAACTGTTCTGGACCCTTCCAGCCAGGGGAAATGTCCTTCCTGCATTTACCGTGTCGAGCCCTGTAAGAATTTTGTATGCCTCATTGAGATTAATGTCTCGTGCAAAAGATGGCACCTCCTACAGTGCAGCATTCCTGCATTATGGGCTCAAGTATCAAGTAGAACATTATGCCACTTTACAAGACTTTCAATATTTGCTTATAAGAGTATACGAATGTTTTTACAGAGGGCTGTGTTAACTTTGCTTCCCAGAGGTGAATTGTGGTTGTTAATGGTCAAGAGCAGGGATGATGTACAGATTTGAGAAGCACCAGTGAAAATCAGTTTTTTAAAAAAAAATCTGGAAGAGGAGAGTCCTTAGTTACAGCTAGGTCCCAGCAATAGGAAAGGTGACTGAAGGGAATCGACACTTGCGAGTGAGTGAACTATTGGTCCATAGAGGACCAATTCATTGATTTGCTCACCTACAGAAACTCTCAGTTCCAGTAGTGTAGATAGCCTGGATACTATTTTCTAATGGCAGATAATGTTGGAAATGCACAGCAGGTCACACTGTCTGAAGGAGAAAGACCAGCTTAAGGTTTTGTTGACACACCTTTTGGGAGAGCTGTTTTGAAAGTTCCACCTGAAACATTATCTCTCTCTCTCTCTCTCTCTCTCTCCTTCTCCCCAGTGCTCACTGCACTGCTGGCCATTCACAATTCATCTCTCTTTCAGACTGACTGCATTGTTTTCTGCTCTAGTTCTAACATGTTGACCTGAATGTCTTTTCTCTCCTAGGTGAAACACTCCTGAGCCCACTGGTGATGTGTGGACCCCATGGCTTGAAGTTCCTGAAACCTGTGGAGCTGCGCTTGCCTCACTGTGCGTCTATGACTCCAGATGGTTGGTCTTTTGCTCTAAAATCCTCCGACTCCTCGTCGGGTATGCTTTCCTCTCTCTCTCTCTCTCTGCTTTACCTGGAGAGTTCTTGGGCTAGGTGTGGCTCTACAGTGCTTTGCCTGCTCTGTTTTCATGGTTTATTTAGGATGTGGTTAACTTGCATTGTTTAATTTTCTTTTACCAGTGTCAATTCCCTTCATTTCACTCCAAAGATCAGGTCCATTCTATGAATGAATCTTGTGCACTTGTGTTTATCTAACACAGAAGCTGAAGCATCCATTGCTTCTTGATTTTAAAAGAACATGCAGAAAATAATTTGATAACCTATAAAGGTTAATATCTGAATGCTCTTGCAGTTAAATTAGTTAGTGTTAGGACTCTGCAATTTTGCTGGAGTTACTTGCGCTGTTGGTTGCACAAGACTTGCCCATTACAATTTGTGATCAGAGACTTATCGTTGCACAAGGTTGACAGGATCCTCATCTTGATGGATCCTGTCCATTTAGAACGGGTTAGACTCCAGGACTGTGGTGTAAAATTTGCTGGGAGGAGTGGGGTGGGAAGCATTTGACCCCACGATGGAACAGGCAGAGGTTACGACAGGGAGGGGTTTGCGACTCTTCGGAGCACTTTATGAGGCTTGAAGGGAGGCCACAGAGGAGGGAAGTGGTCGGTTTAGTCGTTGGTGGCATGGAGGATGCTGGACTTTAACCCCAGAGTGTGGCCAAAGAGAGATAGTTCAGTTCACTAATCTTCGTGTTGCACGGCTTGCTGGACCATAATGTTTCTGAAGCTCTGTTCCAGCCGGTAATTGACATAATGTAAGTTGTGTCTTTGGACATCTATCAAATTGGAAGCTTCCTGAGAAACGTTGCAATTCGATCTGAGCATTATCAACGTCAGCTGATGAATTGATCTGAATTAGTTTAACTAACACACTCTGGCCTTGTTTGAATTGTTGCTTGTCATTGAATTGATCCTCATGCAAAGGTTTTCTCAGCCTTGTCTCCATGTAGCATTTGAGGGTCAGATCCATTGCATGGCCTTCCCTAACACTGCTAGCTGTCCTGCCATTGACGTGTTCAGGAAACACAAAGATAGTGCTGCCTCCAGCCCAGACCTGGCTTTGATAAGTTGTGCTGTAACTTGTGCCTTCCTTGATCTCTCGATTAACCCTGCCCAAATTATTATTGAATTACTTCTTTTAGTTATTAAAACACTTTGGCAGTCTCTGCCTGCGACTGTGCGGATGTTTGCCATCTTTTTACTCCTTTTGCTTGTTCATAACCAACTCTCAGCCTCAACTTTCCTATTTCATAAAACTTATTGTTCGTGTTTCTTTTTTTTCAAAGAATTAATGTGCAACACCCAATGTTTATGTATAAAGTATTAACATTGTACTCAGAGTATATAGAAATCAATTTGTGCATGAAAATTCAGTTCCTGTAGCATGGATCTGTTAAACCATGAGAAAAGCGTGTTTAATCCTGCTTTAAAGCAGCTTCAAGACAAGCTGGAAAGGTCCTTGAATGTAAAATATTTGGGAAGCCTGCCACCTCTCAAAGGTTCATTGCTGCTTTAATTGGAGCTTGATCATGACTATTGGAAATAGAAAGCTGCCCACAATCTGGATTGGGGACTAAGCTGGGTACCTAACTTGTGCTGTATCTGTCCTGGGTGTGCTTCTGGATCACAAAAGTAGGAAGTGTTTCATTGATCACTGCTAACATCCCTCCCCTCCATGAGTGAAGCTGCTGGCTTGGCATTAAACTAAATGGTTTGTTTTTTCCTTCCAGGTGACCCTAAGAGCTGGCAGAACAAATCTCTCCCTGGAGACCCAAATTACCATGTGGGAACAAATTGTGTCTCGGTCTTAATTGATCACTTTTAAAGGTGGTAGTGGGTGATTGACAGTTATGCCAGGATACCAAGGCAGTGGGTGGAACACAGATTTAAGCAATAACCTGTTTTCACACAATCAGAAATGAGGTTGTTGGACAACCTAAAATGTAAATGCTTACATTCTAAGTGCTGTGAATGGAATTGCAGACGAGCTTGCAATGACACAGCAAATCTGAACTGTAAAGTTTTCCCAGTTTCCATGTTAACCAGCAGGGATGCCTTACCCTTAGTTTTTGTAGCTATCATTTAAAATACTAAATAGATTTTTCTACATTGTATAACTTTACAGCCTTTACATGTTTATATAAGTAACCATATCCTAGTTTAAATGTAGAAGTTACTTTTCTATGTCCTTTAGTTATAAAAAGATGTTTGACTTTGAGTGAGTATAGCTGGTTGACAGGGACTTTCTAATGAGTTAAGCTGGATGTCCTGCTGTGCTGTGGGATTGATAGAAAAGTCGCTGAGATCTGTGGCTGTACATAAATCCTGATATCACCTTGGAGCTCGGTTTGTAAATTAACATTTTTTATGTCTTATTTTGTATAAAACAAAACTGAAAAGAGCTTTCTAAAGAGGATCTTTATATTCTGTCGCCGTGGGGCCTTTTGAGCAGTTGTATAATTTGCAGCAATAAAATCAACATTTACAACTTCTCATTGAAATTTTTACAGCTTTGGAATAATGTTGCTGTGTTCTTTGAGAATAACTTGTATTACCTGTGTAAAGGCACCGGGTCCTTTATATTTTAAGGCATGTTGGAGTGCAATGAGTGGGATCTTTGGATAAAGTGACAGGTTACTGTACTGTGTGCCCCAAAGTGTATTTTTGTACTAATAGACGATTTATTCTGGCACAGCAGTACGTGGCTCACTGGGGATTCTAACACGGCTTCTGTTAATCACTTCTTCACACTTCATGAGGGGCTGACTTTATTTCCTGCAATTACTCAAATACATGTTTCTAAATATACCACTATTATTGAATAAAAACATTTTTAAAATATCAGGTTGTAGTCTTTTGATTGTCTGACTGTTACATTCATATTTACCCTTTCTTCACTGCCCCCCCCCCCCCCTCCCCCCCCTTCCCCCCTCACTTCTCGCCTGTAGGCAAAGCCTCTCACTGGGTTACGTTTCCATGTGTGTCAGCTATCCTCTGATACCTTCCCCACTGGCTGTTACTGATATGAGAGGCAAAACCAACCAGTGGGCTGCATCAGGTTTTTGGCTTTCTAGTCAATCAGTCCAGCACCCAGGTTAGTGTTAGACCAGCATCAATGCAGGATCAAAGGGTTATTGATTAGAAGTGTGAGCGCAGACTATCCCAGGGATATTGAGATAAAAACAAAAAAACTGCGGATGCTGGAAATCCAAAACAAAAACAGAATTACCTGGAAAAACTCAGCAGGTCTGGCAGCATCGGCAGAGAAGGAAAGAGTTGACGTTTCGAGTCCTCATGACCCTAAGTTCTGTCGAAGGGTCATGAGGACTCGAAACGTCAACTCTCTTCTTCTCTGCCGATGCTGCCAGACCTGCTGAGTTTTTCCAGGTAATTCTGTTTTTGTCCAGGGATATTGAGGTCAGATTCCCAACTGCTGATTTGCTGACGAGTGAAATTGACTCTGCACAGAAGTAGAATCTGATGGTCTTTATTGTTCAGTGTTGGATGACACATTTACTCGTTCATTCAAGAGAAACATACAAAGTTACACAAATTGATTTGTGTATCATTTATAAAAATAAATGAGTTACTACTTAAAAATTGCAATTAGGGCTGAATCATGTGATCACAGGTGTAGTGCACAGTGTCAGCAACCTCCTGCATCTCCCTCTTGCTACCACTTTAAAAGCTTTAAAAGCAGCAACCTCCTGCATCTCCCTCTTGCTAACACTTTAAAAGCTTTCTGCATCGTTCTCAAAGCCTCCTGCTATCTGTGGCACTGCAGGAAATCCCAGAAACCATGGTAATGCAGGCAGTGGTGGTGTGACCTGGGCGCTCTAGGGAGTCCCTGATAATTCCGGCACTGCAGTAGGTAGGGTGCCTGAGACACTGCAGGGAGTGTCTGGACCCAGGCATTGAAGGGCTATATATTCCAATCTGTCAAAAAGATAAATCTGTCAAAAGATAAATAAATAAGTGAGCTGATCTGTGTTTAATTGACTGCCACTGCTCTTCAAGTGAGCTGATGTTTGGACATGGGATGGAACAGAGGGATTGAATCTTAGTAACAAAAGTGATAGGATTGTACAGAGATTTGTGAATGCTGCACTAGTAGAATGATGGCAAATTTGAGATGAGTGGGCTATCTTAAGAGACTATAATCGGAAGACTTGGAGATAGCAATGGTGTCTCAGAGATGCAAAGCTGAGATTTTAGAGAGATGAGGTCAAATGTAGATGCAGAGGTCAGGAAGTAGAAGGGGAGGGGCCTTGAAACATAGGCAGCAATTCCACACTGATGGGGATCAACTATCTTTAAGTTTTATGTTTCAAATGTATCTGATGGAGTAATTGGGGCAAGAATGTGAATGGTATTTTTGTGCCATTGTCATCATGCTTATCAATATAGTGATAAAATAATTTCTCAGGATAGAAGACCAAATGTGATTGTCCATGAGTCAAACTGCTGCTGATTTTTACCATTTGGTCTCTTTTCCATGTTTGACTGCTGATTTTCATTTCATTTCCTTTACTTTCTCTTGTCTGAAATTTACACCACGCAAAGTTGGCCATAGGATATGGTGCATTAATCATCATCTGCTACTGTCATTGCATCAGCAAGTTAAAATAACTGATTTTGCAGTTTGCTCCCCCTCCTTTCCTGGAAGTGCTGACTCTTGCTGGTGCTGGTAGCCTTTTTGTATCCACCCATGGAGCCATTCTTCATCAGAGAACCCAGGGAGAGAGTGGATGCAGTTACCTCTCCCAAGGTAAAAGCAGGGACTTATTCCGGCTCCAATTTCCAGCAGGAGTAACTGAAAAAATGGCTTAATCCATATTAACTTTCAGGATAGCATGATTCATGACGTCATCTTCCTGTATTCCTCATTTGTTTATTCCTTTGTCCAGGGGTTCTCCCTTTTACTTGATCCAGGAATTAAAGCTAGAACTTTCATGGGTCCGTTTGGCTCTGGAAAGTCATTTGCTCCCTGAGGGATCTCTAAATTCAGCCTATGTTCCTGTGGATTGCAACATCCCACACCATGCACTCAAACTACAGTAATGAGAAATCAGCGATTCAAATAGAGCTCATCGTCTTTCATCAGAAACAAAAGCAGAAATGTTCTTGATCTTTATTGGAAACTCAAGGAAAACAGAAGCTTCTGTCTCAGATGCAGAATGGAGCCCAGAATGCCTGGGAATGTTTGCAATTTGGAAATTCCACCCAAATCGTAAAGCGCAGCTGCTGCAGTCAGTGACTGCTGGGGAATGGGAAGTGAAAGCTAAACTTCACTGGTACCTTGTTAAAAATGGGATTTCCTTTTGACTTTCCACTGCTTGTGAATAAAGGATGCAGGAACTTGATGACATGACTCATGCTATCCTGAAATTTAAGAAGGTTTATGCTGTTATTTTTCATTTTGATAAGCCATTTTGCCTTTCATAATGTCATAACATGGGAAAATATGTTCAATTGTCTGATTTAGTGAGAATAAATGAAATGCAGATTAATAGGCATGGAACTCCTACAAGTCTTCAAATAGTTTCAAGAATATCAGCCTTTCTGATGATGTACACTTCATTTACTGTATGATCCCAGCCCATATCTGACCTCAGAAGAGCATAGTTGCGAGACTGGGTCAGCAGCAAGTGGTGAGGGAACCAAGAGGGAAAAAACATACTTGACCTCATGTTCACCAACCTGCCTGGCACAGATGTATCTGCCCATGACAGCATTGGTAGGAGTGACCACTGCACAGTCCTTGTGGAGACAAAGTCCTGTCTTCACATTGAAGATACCCTCTATTGTGTTGCGTGGCACTGCCACCATGCTAAGTGGGATATATTTCGAGCAGATCTAGCAACTCGGGACTGGGCAACCATGAGACACTGGGCCATCAGCAGCAGTAGAATTGTACTCAACCACAATCTGTAACCTCATGGCAAGGCATATCCCCCACGGGAGGGCATGCCAGGAAGAACACCAGGCATTCCAATAAATGAGGTGTCAACCTGGTGAAGCTACAACACAGAACTATTTGCATGCCAAACAGCATAAGCAGTGACTAGTAGACAGAGCTAAGCGATTTCATGACAAATGGATCAAATCTAAGCTCTGCAGTCCTACCATATGCAGTCATGAATGGTGGTGGGCAATTAAACAAATCACTGGAGGCGAAAGCTCCACAAATAACCCTTACCTTAATGATGGGGGAGCCCTGCACATCAGTGCAAAAGATAAGGCAGAAGCATTTGCAGCAACTTTCAGCCAGAAGGGCCGGGTGAATGATCTATCTCTGCCTTCCCCAGCGGTCCCCAGCATCATAGATGACAGTCGTCAGCCAGTTTGATTCACTCCACGTGATATCAAGAAAATGGCTGAAGACTCTGAATATTGCAAAGACTATGGGCTCTGAAAATATTCTGGCAATAGTACTGAAGACTTGTGCTCTAGAACTTGCTGCACCCCTAGCCAAGCTGTTCCAGTACAGCTACACCACTGGCATCTACCCGACAATGTGGAAAACTGTCCCAGGTATGTCCCATACACAAACAACAGGACAAATCCAACCTGGCCAATTACTGCCCCATCAGTCTACTCTCGATCATCAGTAAAGTGATGGAAGGGGTCGGCACTTGCTGAGCAATAACTTGCTCACTGATGCTCAGTTTGTGTTCCACCAGGGCCACTCAGCTCCTGACCTCATTACAGCCTTGGTTCAAACATGGATAAAAGAGCTGAACTCCCGAGGTGAGGTGAGGGTGACTGCCCTTGACATCAAGGCAGCATTTGACCGAGTGTGGCATCAAGGAGCCCTAGTAAAACTGTAGTCAATGGGAATCAGGGGCAGACTGCACTAGTTGGAGTCATACCTAGCACAAAGGAAGATTGCTGTGGTTGTTGGAGGTCGATCATCTCAGTTCCAGGACACCACTGCAGGAGTTCCTCAGGGTAATGTCCTTGGCTCAACCATCTTCAGCTGCTTCAGCCATGACCTTCCTTCCAACATAAGGTCAGAAGTGGAGATTCTCATTGATGATTGCACAATGTTCAGAACCATTCGTGACTCCTCAGATACTGAAGCAGTGCATATCCAAATGCAGCAAGACCTGGACAATATCCAGGCTTGGGCTGACGTGGTGAGTAACATTTGTGCCATACAAGTGTCAGGCAATGATCATCACCAACAAGAGAGAATCCAACCATCTACCCTTGATGTTCAATGGCATTACCATCACTGAATCCCCCACTATCAACATCTTAGAGATTACCATTGACTAGAAGCTGAACTGGACTAGCCTTTTAAATACTGTGGCTACAAGAGCAGGTCAGAGGATAGGAATCGTGTGAAGAGCAACTCACCTCCTGACTCCCCAAAGCCTGCTGACCATCTACACGGCACAAGTCAAGAGTGTGATGGAATACTCCCCACTGGCCTGGATGAGTGCAGCTCCCACAGCACTTAAGAAGCTTGACACCATCCAGGATAAAGCAGTCTGCTTGACTGGCACCCTTTCACTCATTCATTCCCTCTGCCACTGACCCACAGCAGCAGCAGTATGTACCATCTACAAGATGCACTGCAGCAATTCACCAAGGCTCCTTAGCACCTTCCAAACCCGTGACTGCTACCATCTAAAAAGACAAGGGCAGCAGACAGATGGGAACACCATCACCTGCAAGCTCTCCTCCAAGTCACTCACCAACCTGACTTGGAAATATATTGCTGTTCCTTCACTGTCACTGGGTCAAAATCCTGGAACTCCCTCCTTAACAGCACTGAGGGTGTACCTACACCACATGGACTGCAGCGGTTCAAGAAGAGAGCTCACCACCACCTTCTCAAGGGCAATTAGGGATGGGCAATTAACGCTGGCCTAACCAGCGACACCCACATCCCATGAATGAATATATTTTTAAAAATGTGCACCACAATGTAACAGTGAAATCAATAGTCACGTGCTAGAGACCGAGAAGATGGAATAGTCTGTACAAGAGAAGGGCTGTACTATAAAGGAGTTTTTGAAGAAAAATACTGGAGTTAGACCTATGTCACTCAGAAGCAGTGGGAAACCTTCCCAATCCAGAACCGGCCAAAGGTTACCAGAAGAGTGATCCAAATAGTAATCAAAGTGAAAACCAAACAACAAACCATAGTGTCCCTAGCAAAGCACCTGAGAGAGAGAGAGAGAGAGCATGGAGTCACTAACAGCTGATAGTATAAAAATTAATAATTTTTAAAGGCGTGAAGAAAAAGCATCATTTGTGTCCAATGTGGTTACTAAATTCATACATTTATTATTGAATAACTTCCAGTTCTTTACTTAGTGACAAAAAATCACCAACAGTCATAGAAATTCAGATTGTGTAAAGTTATAATGACAAATCTGTTCTCTTAAGCTATAGAATGTATGTTCCCACTCTCAACCTATCTATCAGTTAAAAGGATCCTCACTTCTTTCCCTAAAATGCATTCATATAAATCATGGGGAAGAACAGCAAAACCTCCCCCAATTGAGTGAAAAATCGGCATGATTACAGTTCCAGCTAACATTTATCCCTCAACCAATATCAGCAGCATCTCTGGTTACTTATCTTGTTGCTGATTATGG
Organism: Carcharodon carcharias; assembly: GCF_017639515.1. Lineage (NCBI taxonomy): Eukaryota > Metazoa > Chordata > Chondrichthyes > Lamniformes > Lamnidae > Carcharodon > Carcharodon carcharias. The sequence goes on from NC_054498.1 coordinate 1,227,994, forward strand.
AATCTGCTGGAAAATGACGAGCTGATAAAAAGGACAAAGGTCAATTTTTGTTGCTTTTTCTTGGCTTCCTTCATTGAGTAAAGTTACAAATAAGTTAATATTGGAATAATTTACCAACAAGAGTATTGCTGAAAAAGGAGACATGCCAAAACTTTTTGTCTTGCACTCATCAGGACAGTTCACATGAATACCAGTATAAAAGGAAAACAAAATAACTATTTAAACTGTATGAGAAGAGAGTGCTGATTGGTTGGCAAGTGGACTTTGGTAGAAGTGTTGTCATGGAGAATACACCAATTGATGGTGACTGACAGTTAACTGCCAATCATTGTTTGAAACGTAAACCAGGCAGCTTAACATAAGAACATAAATAGGAGCAGAAGTAGGTCATTCAGCTTCTTAAGCCTGCCCCTCCATTCTATAAAACCATGGCTGATCTGCTCAAGGCTTCAACTCCCTTTTCATGCCAGCTCCTCATAACCCTCAAGTCTCCGATATTTTATTATGACACAGCTGATGGTAAAGGCTGAGTTGTTCAAATCCCAGAGGGAAACAACTGTCATTACCCACTTTTGCAATTTATGTTTCAGGATGCAGGCTTTGAATTCAGACGACCAAGTTTCAAGAGGTGTTTTATAAAACTAAATTAAACAATTAATACAAGAAAGATTGTAAGCACAAAATACTACTATAACAACTACAACAATCTCCTACTTAATCTGACTCTCAGTTAGACCCCCGGTAAGGCAGCAGTTAAACACATAGATTTAAACAGACCGCTGGCAAAGCACACCCTAGACTCATTCAAAATGAGTTTCTTTCAGCTCTGGGTCCTTGCAGACAGACTTGATGCTTACAGGCTGGAGGCTTTAGAATCCTTCCTCCTTTGACCAACAGCCTTCTTTTCCTTTATACATATTTTCCTCTTTGAATGCAAATTCTCATTGTCATTAGGTTTTTTTTAAACATTAAATCTTCTAACATAAAACCCTTTCAAAACACCCACTTTACTAATAAGCTTTAAAAAAAATAAACACATTGTGTCTGAGCTTCACCTTGTTAGGTGTAATTTTCACCTGCTCTTTTGAATGGTCTATTTAAAAATGCAAGTTGCCCCCCTTGACACCTCACCTTCTATTTCCCTATGTTTTTCTAATTACCATTTCAAACCTACTTCTCTTCTATACATCAAAGCCTCTAGACCAGCTGGCTTTAATCCAATTAAGATATACACACATGGACACAGACACCACTAAACTCTATTTTAAAATGATTTCCAGTAACATTATAGATATTATATCTTCTTGACAATTTCAAAAATCTATCTACCTACTCTTTAAAGACTTTCAGTGATCTAGCCTCTACAACTCTCTGAAGTAGAGAATTCCAGACATTACCCTCTGAGAGATGAAGTTCCCTTGAATCTCTGTTTTAAACGGGTGGCCCCTTATTCTAGAACTATGCCCCCGTGTTTGAGATTCCCCCACTTGTGGAAACATCTTCTCAACATCTACCCTGTCAAGCCCCCTCAGAATCTTGTACATTTCATTAAGATCACCCCTCATTCTTTTAAATTCCAATGATTGGTCAAAGCATTGCCCTGACGAATAAGTCAGTAAATGTCTGTCACTTATTTTGTTTAGCTGAAACAGGCACAATGTATGTATATATTCTTTCTGTCTGCAAAGAACAGGGCTCTGTGTATTAATACATGTCACTTCCAGTACACACAAATGCTCCACACTGCGAGCCAGACAGACAATCTTACATTTATAAAAACAAAAAACTGCGGATGCTGGAAATCCAAAACAAAAACAGAATTACCTGGAAAAACTCAGCAGCTCTGGCAGCATCGGCGGAGAAGAAAAGAGTTGACATTTCGAGTCCTCATGACCCTTCAACAGAACTAGGTGAATCCAAGGAGAGGGGTGAGATATAAGCTGGTATAAGGTGTTTGGGGGGGGGGGGGGTTGGGTGGGGGGAGAGAGGTGGAGGGGGGTGGTGTGGTTGTAGGGACAAGCAAGCAGTGATAGGAGCAGATCATCAAAAGATGTCACAGACAAAAGAACAAAAGAACACAGAGGTGTTGAAGTTGGTGATATGATCTAAACGAATGTGCTAATTAAGAATGGATGGTAGGGCACTCAAGTTATAGCTCTAGTGGGGGTGGGGGGAGCATAAAAGATTTAAAAATATTTAAAAATAATGGAAATAGGTGGTAAAAGAAAAATCTATATAAATTATTGGAAAAAACAAAAAGGGGGAAGAAACAGAAAGGGGGTGGGGATGGAGGAGGGATTTCAAGACCTAAAGTTGTTGAATTCAATATTCAGTCCGGAAGGCTGTAAAGTACCTAGTCGGAAGATGAGGTGCTGTTCCTCCAGTTTGCATTGGGCTTCACTGGAACGAGGCAGCAAGCCAAGGACAGACATGTGGGCAAGAGAGCAGGGTGGAGTGTTAAAATGGCAAGCGACAGGAAGCTTTGGGTCATTCTTGCGGACAGACCGCAGGTGTTCTGCAAAGCGGTCGCCCAGTTTACGTTTGGTCTCTCCAATGTAGAGGAGACCACATTGGGAGCAACGAATGCAGTAGACTAAGTTGGGGGAAATGCAAGTGAAATGCTGCTTCACTTGAAAGGAGTGTTTGGGCCCTTGGATGGTGAGGAGAGAGGAAGTGAAGGGGCAGGTGTTGCATCTTTTGTGTGGGCATGGGGTGGTGCCATAGGTGGGGGTTGAGGAGTAGGGGGTGATGAAGAGGTGGACCAGGGTGTCTCAGAGGGAAGTGAAAATGCATTTCACTTGCATTTCCCCCAACTTAGTCTACTGTATTCGTTGCTCCCAATGTGGTCTCCTCTACATTGGAGAGACCAAGCGTAAACTGGGCGACCGCTTTGCAGAACACCTGTGGTCTGTCCGCAAGAATGACCCAAACCTCCCTGTCGCTTGCCATTTTAACACTCCACCCTGCTCTCTTGCCCACATGACTGTCCTTGGCTTGCTGCATTGTTCCAGTGAAGCCCAATGCAAACTGGCGGAACAACACCTCATCTTCCGACTAGGCACTTTACAGCCTTCCGGACTGAATATTGAATTCAACAACTTTAGGTCTTGAACTCCCTCCTCCATCCCCACCCCCTTTCTCTTTCTTCCCCCTTCCTTTTGTTTTTTCCAATAATTTATATAGATTTTTCTTTTCCCATCTATTTCCATTAATTTTAAATATTTTTAAATCTTTTATGCTCCCCCCACCCCCACTAGAGCTGTACCTTGAGTGCCCTACCATCCATTCTTAATTAGCACATTCGTTTAGATAATATCACCAACTTCAACACCTCTGTGTTCTTTTGTCTGTGACATCTTTTGATGATCTGCTCCTATCACTGCTTGCTTGTCCCTACAACCACACCCCCCCCCCACTTCTCTCCCCCCAACCAACACGCTCCCCCCCCCCCACCACACCTTAAACCCGCTTATATTTCACCCCTCTCCTTGGATTCACCTAGTTCTGTTGAAGGGTCATGAGGACTCGAACCGTCAACTCTTTTCTTCTCCGCCGATGCTGCCAGACCTGCTGAGTTTTTCCAGGTAATTCTGTTTTTGTTTTGGATTTCCAGCATCTGTAGTTTTTTGTTTTTATCTCTGTGTTTAATTGACTGCCACTGCTCTTCAAGAAATGCGTACCTTGAAGAAGTTCTGATCGTCTCTGCGACAAGATTTCCATATCTCTCTGTTGCCTTGCTCACCTTCATTGCTTTCCATTTCTCTCCTGGTGTTTGACAAGGTGTTTCCTAAATCCCACTTTCACAGCCATATCTCCTTTCTCAGTGACTGTCTCCGTCTCCGACTTACCTCACGTGGATTTCAACTGAAATTCCACCCCTCATGTTTCGAACCCACCCAGGATTACAGGTATCTCCGGGACATAAAACGTTTCTCGGACTGCTGTTCCCGTCACATTCTGAGATCCACACTCAGTGCCATGCGCCGCCATATGAACACGCTCGACCTCTCCCTCCAGCAGCACCGCCGTACCCTTTTTCAAAGCTGCGCGTGCCCCCAGTTTCATTTTATTCTTCGGCTCATCCGACGCCTCAACAAGAAACTTTTTCTCTTTCTCTCAAGTGCTAAGGAACGCAAGCTCCAACAACTCATCGACACCAACACCCATCTAGGACCCTCCACCCCTGCCTGTCCCTCCGTCCCCACCCTTTCTTCCAATCCCAGCCCCAGCCGTGTATTCACTATACCCCCTGACCTTCCCCTCTCCGATGCTGAACGTTCAGTGCTCAGCAAAGGACTTAGTTTCATACCCTTACGCCCTCACTTCAATGAATTTCGGGCTCGGCATGATACTGAACTCTTCTTCCGCCGTCTTCGTCTCCGGGCTCACTTCTTTGGGCAGGAGTCCTCTCCCCATTCAACGGATCCTTTTACCCACCTCCGATATTCTCCCTCCACCTGGACCCCTCCCTCTGGATTCTTACCTTCTCTTGATCTTTTCATTGAGAACTGTCGGCGCGACATTAGTTGTCTCAATTTCTCTGCTCCTCTCACCCATTCTAATCTCTCTCTCTCTGAACTTACTGCACTCCGTTCTCTCAGGTCCAATCCTGACATTGTCATCAAACCCGTTGACAAGGGTGGTGCTGTTGTTGTCTGGCGCACTGACCTCTACCTCGCGGAGGCTGAGCGTCAACTCGCAGACACTTCCTCCTACCTCTCCCTGGACCATGATCCCACCACTGAACATCAAGCCATTGTTTCCAGGACTGTCATTGACCTCATCTCCTCTGGGGATCTTCCTCCCACAGCTTCCGACCTGATAGTCGCCCAACCTTGGACGGCCCGCTTCTACCTCCTACCCAAAATCCACAAACAGAACTGTCCCGGTAGACCGATCGTGTCAGCTTGCTCCTGCCCCATGGAACTCATTTCTCGTTATCTTGACTCCCTTCTCTCTCCCCTTGTCCAGTCCCTTCCCACCTACATCCGTGATTCCTCTGACACCTTACGTCACATCAACAATTTCCAGTTCCCTGGCCCCAACCGCTTCCTCTTCACCATGGACGTCCAATCCCTCTACACCTTCATCCCCCACCAGGATGGTCTGAGGGCCCTTAGCTTCTTCCTCAAACAGAGGCCCGAACAATCCCCATCCACCACTATCCTCCGTCTGGCTGAACTTGTTCTCACACTGAACAATTTCTCCTTCAACTCCTCTCACTTCCTCCAAATAAAAGGTGTGGCTATGGGTACCCGCATGGGCCCCAGCTATGCCTGTCTCTTTATGGGGTATGTGGAACATTCCCTGTTGCAGTCCTACTCCGGCCCCCTTCCACAACTCTTTCTCCGGTACATCGATGATTACTTCGGTACTGCTTCATGCTCTCGTCGGGACTTGGAAAAATTTATTAATTTTGCTTCTAATCTCCACCCCTCCATCATTTTCACGTGGTCCATCTCTGACACTTCCCTTCCCTTCCTTGACCTCTCTGTCTCAATCTCTGGTGATAGACTGTCCACCAATATCCGTTACAAGCCTACAGACTCCCACAGCTACCTCGACTACAGCTCCTCACACCCTTCCTGTAAAGACTCCACCCCATTCTCTTAGTTCCTTTGCCTCCGTCGCATCTGTTCCGATGATGCTACCTTCAAAAACAGTTCCTCTGACATGTCCTCCTTCTTCCTTAACCGAGGTTTTCCACCCACAGTCGTTGACAGGGCCCTCAACCATGTCCGGCCCATCTCCCGTGCATTCGCCCTCACGCCTTCTCCTCCCTCCCAGAAACATGATAGGGTCCCCCTTGTCCTCACTTATCATGCCACCAGCTGCGGCATTCAAAGGATCATCCTCCGCCATTTCCGCCAACTCCAGCATGATGCCACCACCAAACACATCTTCCCTTCACCTCCCCTGTCGGCATTCCGTAGGGATCGTTCCCTCCGGGACACCCTGGTCCATTCCTCCATCACCCCCTACTCCTCAACCCCCACCTATGGCACCACCCCATGCCCACACAAAAGATGTCACACCTGCCCCTTCACTTCCTCTCTCCTCACTGTCCAAGGGCTCAAACACTCCTTTCAAGTGAAGCAGCATTTCACTTGCATTTCCCCCAACTTAGTCTACTGCATTCGTTGCTCCCAATGTGGTCTCCTCTACATTGGAGAGACCAAACGTAAACTGGGCGACCGCTTTGCAGAACACCTGTGGTCTGTCCGCAAGAATGACCCAAACCTCCCTGTCGCTTGCCATTTTAACACTCCACCCTGCTCTCTTGCCCACATGACTGTCCTTGGCTTGCTGCCTCGTTCCAGTGAAGCCCAATGCAAACTGGAGGAACAGCACCTCATCTTCCGACTAGGCACTTTACAGCCTTCCGGACTGAATATTGAATTCAACAACTTTAGATCTTGAACTCCCTCCTCCATCCCCACCCCCTTTCTGTTTCTTCCCCCTTCCTTTTGTTTTTTCCAATAATTTATATAGATTTTTCTTTTCCCACCTATTTCCATTATTTTTAAATCTTTTATGCTCCCCCCACCCCCACTAGAGCTGTACCTTGAGTGCCCTACCATCCATTCTTAATTAGCACATTTGTTTAGATAATATCACCAACTTCAACACCTCTGTGTTCTTTTGTTCTTTTGTCTGTGACATCTTTTGATGATCTGCTCCTATCACTGCTTGTTTGTCCCTACAACCACACCCCCCCCCCACTTCTCTCCCCCCACCCAACAACCCCCCCCCCCCCACCCCCACCACACCTTAACCCAGCTTATATTTCACCCCTCTCCTTGGATTCACCTAGTTCTGTTGAAGGGTCATGAGGACTCGAAACGTCAACTCTTTTCTTTTCCGCCGATGCTGCCAGACCTGCTGAGTTTTTCCAGGTAATTCTGTTTTTGTTTTTGACAATCTTACATTAGCTGGCAGCATAATTCCAGCACATTTAAGATTATTTAGCAAACATTGTCCAATCCCGGAATCACATCTAATGTTTGACACCGTGTTTGAGTTTTGCAAGCACGGGCTGGTTGTATATGGTCTGCACCTTGTCCGTTGCAAACAGCAGCAGGGACATGCTGTTTGATATGATCTGCCAGTCTTTGGGACATACAGCCTACATACTTAGCATGACACTGTTACTTTAATTTATATACCAGATCACTCATTTGTGTGATAGGCAGAACATCTCTTTGGTTTGACGGCAGCATTTTTTTCTGGTGATGAAAGTACTTGTGTTGCTACTGCATTGTAGCAGCGTGCTCGGTTCACCTGCTGCTCAAACTTTGGAGATACCTTGCCCTTCCAGGGTAATCTGAGGTGAACTGGAGACTTTTCAGGGCCAAAAGTGACGGCCTTAGGCCCGTTCATGAGCCTGCGTGATAGACACAGCATGAAATGATCTG